>NW_019104081.1:0-26491 GCF_001856785.1 Myzus persicae | reverse complement strand
CCCCCCCCCCCGAAAAAAAATCCTGGCTACGCCACTGGTATGTATAGTAATTTGAACACTGGCATATTATTTAAAATAGAAATGTTAGTAATAATTAGTCCAAATGAATTTCAATGTTCATGTTTATACTAATTTTTATCAAACGATTAACAATTTTGTGCAGTTATTTCTATATGTTATATTATAAGGTATTTTGGTTAATATTTTGGAAAATAAGTTCATAAGAATACTTCACCAAATATTATGTTTAGTTAGGCATGATATAACATAATACAGTATAACACAATAATATTTAAAATATTTAAACAAAGAGATTACACCGAGATAGTGAATGATTTTATTCTGGTTAAAATAATATTAGCTTTTTAAAAACAATATAAATATTTAATGAAATGATTTGAGAGAAATTTTGAAACACAAGTTTAAAACCATTTATGTGAACAAAAATATTAGGTAGTTAATGTATTTTCTTTTATTTATTTATAATATTTACTGTAAGTCAACTGTCGAGATGTAATGGTAGACCATAGAGAAAATACATACATTAAATGTTTTTTTTGAAAGAAATTAACATTTTGTTATAATATTTTAAATAATAACTTTAGACTGTTTAGAGGATAAGAAATTTTACTCCCAAGTTTTGAAGGTTAGTGTTCCGAGGAAATAATCACGACCTCACCTATATTATATACCAACTTTTTTTTAAACTGCCGTGGAATAGGCGAAAAAACTCATCACAATATTCACAATGTTATAACGTTTCAAATGTTTGCAATTACAGTTATTACAATATACCTACTATATAGGATAATAATATGCAAGAAGAAAATTTCCAAGGTGGAACTTGAACCTTCTTATTAGGTTTCTTGTTGCTTGATCCACCCTTGTTTACATGGTAATTCTTGTCAAACACTGATGTCTGATAATCAACGTTTAACTATACATGATTAGGGCGCGAATGAAAAAAATCTTATGATTAACCAAAAAATGTGTATTTATGACTTAAAAAAAAAAAAATCAGCCGTTATAAATTAATAATCTAAAAACGTGAAAAATGCCTATATGTTTTTTAAAAATTATAACATAAACAATTTATTAATTTTCTAAATGAATTATTACAATTTATAAACATATATATTATACAACTTATAATCAAACATTATAATAGCATGATATAAGTTTGAACTTAAAAATTGGTTTATAGAAAGTAAATATAACAATGAAGAAATAATAAGCTCATTATTTTTTTTTGAATTAGTAGTAGACAATTTTTTTAAAAATTGTTAGAAATTATGAAAATTAAGTTAAAATATAGACAAATGCAAATTAAAAATATATTATTTAGGCTCGTTTTTGAAACAAATATTCAGCTCGGAAAGCATCATTGTTTAGGATGTTCAACAACAAAACACAAGTCATCAACACTTGGGCTTTACGAATGATCATTAATATTGTACTGTAATAATGTTTTTTTTTATTCAAAGCATTACTCGCAAAGTATATTGTTGGTAAAAATTAATAAGCTTAGTAAATGGCCAGAAAGGAAAAAAGTGATAAGGTCTTGGTATCCTGTCTGATGTTTTTTATATTGTCGATAATTCTTGTACTCCTTTTTTTATAATAATAAGTAATAACATACTAATTTTTAAAATGTATAATTCAATACATGTCAGTTGGCATTTTTTGTGGCTTTAAATAATATTCTGTCGGTACTGTAATATACAACTGAACTATTTAATCAATGTCCTTTATACATTACTATTATAAAATATTCAAAATATTAGTATTTGAATCAATTAACAGGCTTAGATTTTCTTAATAAACGTATAAAGTAACAAAATTAATGGAACCATCTAGTACAGGAACATAATTGCAGTCAAACTCGGCAATTATGAGTAGTTACATGGTACGAGTTACTTGCCCTAAAATCAATGGCAATAATGATAAAATTATAGCTATTTGCTTTTAAATATGTAAATCAATATTTCTCACAGAGCCCACTGGTATCTTTATACCTTTATGCCCTCATGAATAATATTTTTTTCGTCTCACGTGGTATTAAAAATACTTGGCATCGCATTGCACATTCACGCCTTTATTATAATGGTATGCGGGACTCGGTAATTTCACTGAACATCGAATAGAAAACCATCACCATCATTCGTATTCGATTAGGAAGAGAAAAAAAACTAATATCAGCGACTGCTATTGCTTTTTGGCTATCGATTTTGTGTTTATCGAGAGAGTATGGCAATATGTACAAATCTACTCTTGGCGGAACGTTCTAAAAATTAAACCATTAGCTAATGAGATAATGGAATCCGTTCTCTTAAGTATTATACGCGTTCAAGTGACATGCTACCAAGGCCGAATGTTATATTGACGAAATCCAAGGAACAGTCTGACGCACCAATGTGATTAATCTCAGTTACGCACTCCATATTTTACTTGAAAATGAGACCATCAGAATATGTAGACTACTCGGAGTACATAATAATATGTATATGTTGTTTAAACCATTTTACACATTAAAGAGGTAGGTACTTTTCAATCAGTTTGATTACTTTCTCGTTATAACATAATCTTGGCATATCAAAAGCTATATTTACTATTTAGTGACGTAGGTATCTACGGATTTTTCTCATTGATTTAAAACGTAAGTACTAATTAAAAATGATTTATTAAGAAGCAGCCAATTTAGATTTTTAAAACTATGGTAGGTTTTAATGCGATAGAGTTCACCTGCATTGCGCACCATTTTCGGTACATTTACGGCAAACATATGAATTATTGAACACCGTTTTCACGAAATCCATTTGATTTGTTTTACAATAACATGCGTAAATCCCTGGTTGATTTTTTTTTACCGCACGTCGTGGACTTAACTTTTACGATGATAAACATTTCCAAATATTATTTTGATTAACACCGTTTATATCGTCTTATCCGTTTCTTTCGAAGTATTTAGCATTCGGTTGAAACATTTACTCGCATTGCAGTGTCAATCAAGACTGAAAAAATCAAAAACCCCACAACACGTAAGTTTTCTTAAAGTTTCAAAATTCTAAAAACTATCTTTTTGAAACAATCAATTATTAAAATGAAATATGTACATGTTGTTGAGAGATAGCTCTTATATTAACTCGCGCAGTATGTATGCGACCACTATCACAGAGTAATGCCTATTGTCTCTCAAACTTGTTATTAATTAAATTGGTATAACTGTGGTAATCCGTGTGCTATACAATGATCTAAATAATTTTCTTTTGTTACTCGCTGGGCAAGGTTTAGCTCGCAAAACTCCACCACTTGTATTCCAAAATAATGGGCCTTGCGCTCTCGTTTTCAATGATATCTTCAGGCATTCCACTTTCGTAATTAATGTAACGTTTATACATCCGCACAAAAACGACGGTCCCTTTGTCGCAGTTTTTACTTGACAGGGACTTTGTTTCATTCCAATTACGTAAAATGTCAAGATATTTTGTAATTCTGAAGTGTTAAATAAATCATTTGTAATATTTTACATTTTCATTCACTTTCATGATATGTCCGAAAAAATATAATACGTTGCAATACTTAATATTGCACATCAATAATACAAACTTTGAACACACCTGGTTGATTAATTTTTTTTTAATGTGTTTAAACAAGTAGAGGCAAACTTTTATTGGACTTTTTTTTTTAATGTATGTAAAAACAATACGTACGTTCGTGAAGTCTATCCTATATGATCTCTTCATACAGAGTAAAAATCAAACACTGGACCAACTTTGATCTCATGGCCGGGTGACCTGGCATCCATTTTGTACTAGAGTTTTAAGATAAGAACTTACAAGTAAGCTGATGAAATTCCTAAACTGATTTTTTATAATAATATAATAGTATTAGATACTACGATTTATACTTTACAGAGTTACGGCTTTTATCCAGAACGAGGGCTGTAACTGTTATTGGTTTAACGCCGTAATGTTGGTTTTTATTTTTGAAGTTAGTTATGTATGTGCCCACGTTTATGGTTGGTCGTTGGATAGAGTACAAGGAAATCTTCAAAAAGTTCATGAAGTGACGTTTGAGAGTAGAACCAGGGTTTTCTGAAACGCGTCGAACTATAAACATGTTATTTTATGTCTTACTCTTTTCACAAAAAAAAAAAATGCAGATAAATATCAATCGTACAACTTACAGGTGTGCTAAATAAAATCAGGTTTGTTATAATTCAACAAAAAAATGTAATCCTATTTTAATAATTTCATTAATTATTACACTATAGGTATTAAATCATACTTTACAACTCAAATACCCAAATATTTATACCCATACTCAAAATTGTTTTCATAAGTATAAGACGGATATAAGATTAGGTATTTGATTATTTTTACAATTTACGATAACACATAATTATTGTACATTATTCATTACATTTCATTGTACAATTAAATCTTTAATTTTGGGTTGTAAGACTTGACATTTTAAGACATACATACCTACTTCATTTCAAAACTTGTAATATTATAGTTATTATATCCCATTATTGAGAAAAATTTAAAGGTTCTTAAAAGTATTCATATATCAATTATATCACTTGTAATTAATTTAATTTTAACAATTTACTTAGTTTATTAATACATAATATTATAAATAAAGAATAAAAATAAATTCGTATGAGGTATATTATTTAATTAACTTCAAGTCTAAATTAAAATAGCGTCGTCTTGAATGCAAAAAATATGGTAATTTGTATTTTTTAAAGATAGAGCCTTTTGTTACTTACTGATAGTTGTTAAGCTATTTTTACACTGAATTGTAAAATGCGTAATATGTATATAATTTATGCATTGAAAGGGCCCCCTTATGGGGAGCCACCATTTTGATTCCATTAGCTATATTTTCATTAAAATCATATTAAAGTTATCAGTAATAATAAAATATTTAATCTATAAATTATGGTTTCTGAAGAATAATGAAAATGGAATCAATATGGCCATGGACCATAGTATGTCTGATAGTTAGACAAGTTTTTTGTTCGTGAGCTTCCTGATTAGTTTTGTGTATTTTTATTTGTGATATTGTTTATACCTACTACTTGTACATTAGTATCGGATCCAAGGCTGTTCAATGAGAGGGGAGGATTTTCAAAATATCTATTTTGTATGGTATTTCAGTATTTAATATATTATAGTTTTGAAGGATTTGTGATATAAGAAATTTTATTGCCGGCAAACATAGCTAGCTTATAATAATATTGCAACCATATGAACAATTATAGAATATAAGAATTACTTAAAAAATAAGGCCCAAAGGGATCATCTTATCCCCCCCCCCTATTTCCACCACTGTTGTTTAATCGCATTACTGAGTAATATGCGCCTTGAAGTTAAAAAATAATTGTATTAACTCTTTTCATTTTGAAGTAAAATCAATATAGCTTCTTAGTTCTAAACTACCTATTCAATAAAATATATCTTATATTCGCCATTATAGAGGTGGCTGTACAAATAAAAAAAAATGTGTCAAAGATGTGGTAGATACGAAGGAATAATATAATATTAATAATATGTTGATAAAGGTAATGTTTAGTATGCGTATGGCAGTTCCAGTTTTTTGATATTTTCCTCATAAGTTTTTTCGTAGAAACACTTAGTATTAAATGGAAATATAATACATATCACTCAATTTCATATGATTGACATTTAATTATTTTTTTTTACAGTGTTTTCATTGGCGCAAATCATCATAGATATTCTTTTATTTTTGTATTTATTTATTTTACACATTTTAAACAACGATTTGACGACAAATGTAGTACTTAATAACAATTATTAAAGTCGTATACATTAATGTATATGTCTTTGATTAGTTAAAATCACAAACAGTTTTTAAAATACGGAATAACAAAAAAAAATCTAATTGGTTAAAGAAAATCAAAAATAATATAGCCACCCGATTTGCACTTTAAATGTTTAGCAAACATTCTATTTAGTAAAATTTAAAATATAATCCGTATGAGGTTTAACGACCTATATTATATATTATTATTATATATTTTTATATAATAATAGGTGGCACATACCAACCATTAAATTCTCATTCGACCACAGAAAATTGCGAATTAGATTCAGAATAATTTGTTTATAATAATAACTATAGTACCCATCAATTAATCATTTTTTCATAGCTATACCTACCTAAGCTATAGAACTTCAGATTATTGCTTAATGAGTTATGAGCATCAGATATTATTTAAAAATACTTTTGATAAGAAATTAATTAATGCTCAATAATTTGTCTTCATTATTGGTACGTCGTTAGCTATTTGTCATATACAGCAAAAGCCGCTTATTAAGAACACGGATAATTGGTACAATCGTATTATTAAAACAAAATGTTCCGGGACGGACCGGCTGTAGATGTATTAGAACATTGAAAATAAATCGAATTATTGAAGCATAAATCTAAAAATGTCTAAACCCCAAGATTTAAGTTCGATACAGAAGTGGAAGTTATTGAAGTCATACGATGTGCTTCTAAAAATTAGCTTACGTGGTCTATCGTGAACCCAATCGATCTCTCAGATGAAGTGTATGTCGATTGGATTGATGCGGACTCACACCTCGATGAGGCAGAGGTTCAAACTGAAGAAGAGATTTGTAATGCGGTATTGAATATTCAAAAAATTGAACAGGCGAATACTGATGATGAAGAAGTAAACAGCGAGGCACCATTGGCACCCCCATTAAACAAGGAAATTGCAGAAGCTCTTAGTGTTCTCAGGAGAGCAGTCCAGTATCATGCGGATGAAATAGGTTTTGAGCAGCATTACTCTTTCGAAAATATGGTCATCGAGTTACTTGACGCAAAAAAAAAACTTCTATAGATACATATTTTAAATAATGCAGTAAAATACATTTGTACGTAAACTTTTTTAAACTATACAATATTACATGGTTAAATATACATTATACATACATATATTTTTTTACTTTTTTTCATTTTTTTTGCATAGTACAAATCAAACCGATCGTTTATTAATAACAATCGGTTAACTGACACATTTCACCTTGATCCCAAAGTGTTTCTAATAAGCGGCTTCTACTGTATATAATATATTAAGTTCTCGTTTTAAAAATTGTATCTTATAAATTGATACCTTTTATAATATTGATCACTATAATTTTTTAATTTAAACTCTTAAGTTGAAAAAAAAATAATAGGTACGTTGTAACTTATATTATGTACCTAGGCATAGTGTTACTTTATATAGGTATTATTATCGTTGTACATTACAGTACAAGTATATTTCCTCTCGCTGTACGTTGATGCAATATTGATAATTAATATAAAATAAACACCCAAATTACGTTTAAATATTAAATATAGTAATTATATGATTTGATTTTTTTAGAAACTATGTATATGATTTAAAATGTGTACATAGGTGCATAAGTGCATCGCAGTGAATGTTATTGAATGTGTATACTATTTTTTCCTGAATTAATAATTTAAAGTGCTTTTATTGCAAAAATATTGTCCAATATAATTTAACTTTGAACCTTAAACCTTAATATATATCTATATCTATATCTACACTACTATATAAAATGAAGTCGCTTTTTTTTTGTTCTTGATAAACTCCAAAACTACTTATTCAACTGCCTTGCAATTTTTTTTAAATTAAAGAGGACATCACAGAGAAGGTTTAAGGCAAAAATTTAGTCCAATTAAGTTAATAAATAATTAGTTATTATTATTATTTAAAATAAATGTGTAAATTGTATACCTATACTTTTTTAGTAAGAAATAGTCGCTGGCTGAAAATAAATAACAATCAAACTCGACAACCACATATATAGGTATAGATTTCCGTATTTATTTTAACTTCGTCGTACCCACGCTGATATTATTTTCGTTGTATTCGCTGTGTAATAGTTTTCTATCGTTTTTGGTAGAACACGTCTTTTCTCGATTTTGATTGTTATTTTATTAACTAGCTGATGAAGTCAGCTCGTCTTTGAATAGATCCTACTTATGGCCTTATATAAAAATATTAAAACTTATAACTAATATAAGAGTGCTATGTACAGATCAAGATAATATACATTTTGTCAAAGATTTACTTTTAATAGGCAAAGACGAATTTCAAGCAACGAATGATAAAATAATTATTAAAAGTTGCTGTAGTTCAGTACCCACTATAACAAAATTGATTCAAAACGTGTACCCGAACATTCAAAATATGTCTTCTAAATCATTGAAATAGTTTCAAGAAAGGGTTATTTTGTCAATAACAAATGAGCAAGTCGACAAATTAAATGATTTGATTCTATTTATAGGTTTAACGCTCAATCACAAATGTACAATTCAGTTGATACAGTTTTAGAAAAAGAGGATTCAGTCCATTTCCCAACTGAATTTCTTAACTCTTTAACGCCTTTTGGAGTCCCACCACTACACTGATTTTAAAAATAGGGGCACCTATTATTTTAATGAGAAATTTGAGCCCACCCACACTTTGCAACGGTACAAGACTACAAATCAAAAAATTGAGAAGTTTATTACTCGAATGCATAATATTAACAGGCTGTGGTAATGGAAAAACTGTTTTAATACCTAGAATACAAATTATACCCTCAGATTTACCTTTTAAGTTTAAACGTAGTCAATTTCCCGTTAAATTAGCATTTGCAATGGCTATAAATAAAGCGCTGCAGGGACAAACACTTAACGTTGCTGGAATTAACCTAAGCGTTCAATGTTTTTCTCACGGTCAACTATACGTCGCCCTGTCACGTGTGACATCCAAATTTAATTTGTATATGTTTGCCCCCGTCCAGAACAAGTTGATAACGTTGTTTACAAAGATATTTTTTAAGTCTATAATTATCAAAATACTGGCATAATTCATATCTTTTGTTCCATCCATAGTTATACCTACAAAATGTACATACACCATTTACATACAATGTGCATATACATTTACCACTACATACAAAATAATTTTTTTTAAACATTAATACATTATGAAGAATCCGCGGTGGTGACGCTAAATTGATATGGCTACATTACCACGAAAGTGGTCAAAAATAAAAAAAATTAACATCCAGAAAATAAATAGCAATTTAATATCTGAGAAATCTTGCAATAGCGAAGCATTGCCGGGTCAGCTAATATTATATATAAACAAAATTATTAATTTCGACATTTCCTTAAATTGGTTAAAAATAAGTTTTCGGTTTAAAAAAACGTGAAACAAAATCGTTTTAGATGAATACTTTTTTATATTGGTGCCCAAAGTGTATGCCCCGGTACTTTGGAGAGCCATGACGTTCTTAAAGGGAATCCGAAAAGTATTATGCGGTTTTAAGATAAATCAGCAACCTAAAATACGGCTTCCTTATTATTAGTCTTGAAACTACAGCCTGGGACAACTAAGTTTAAAAAAACTAAATAGAAAAAGTTTTTAACTACTGAGTTAATAGAAATCAAAATTTACTAGTTCAGTTAAAAGTTATATAATGGAGCTTAAGCCTATTTTTTTAATAACTATAGTTGATATTATTATTTATTTATTCAATATTAAAATTTGTTTTAGATTCAACTGAGTAAAGCAATCATCATGTTTTTTTATTTAAAAGAATCATAACTATTTAAATGATTTGATAGTTTTACCAAAGTGCAGGTTTTTTTTACTAGCATTTATTTTATAAAGGCTTAGTGAAAAATTAAATTGCATTACGTATTCAAATTGCTCTGACATTATTTAATCCTGTTGATAGTTAAGAAAATCGTATTTTAAATTGTTTTAAATTGCAGAAAATTTGATTTGCAGATTATGTGAAGGATTACAGAAAAAGATAATGATTTCTGTTTACAACAAAATTGATTTGGTTTAGGTATTTTGTTTGAATAAAAAATAACTCTTACAGATTTGAAAATGTAAGAAATTATATATTTAAGTATATTAATATTTGATTGTAAGATAATATAAATATGACTATATACAACATTTTATTATTTAAGATTTGCAATTTGCAATTTACGATGAACCGAATAACTAAAATAGTTAAAATTTATCACAAATTGTTGGCCAACATTACAGGAGTTCAAATATTAAATTACAGCTAATTTGTTAAAATTATAATGACGATTTTTAGAATAGAGTTTTTAACTTTGAATATTAAGACTTGACCTTTAAATAAAATGTTACTCATGTATTCATTATACGGTCTCTATTTCCTGGTCTGTGTTTTTTTTTTAAAGAACATTGTTTTTGTTCGTACTACTTTTTGTATAATGGAATACACAGATGACCTTATAATGGACATTATTAGTTATATAATCATTTTTTTCTAAATAGAAAAACGAATCTGTTTATTTTAAATTTATTACAGTAGTATAAATAAATTTATAATAATTCTAAACATTATTTGGTTTCGATTAACCGACCTTTACTTCACGTTGAATCTTATTAATAAATTATATTATAGTTGAACCAAATTACACTTTATAGCAATTAAAATCCTATAGAACGCAAACGATGAATCATACTACGTGTTCTTAAATTATTTCGAACATTTAACACCTAACTTTTTTAATTTAATTTTAGGGTCATGTGAGTACATACAAAAGGAAGTATCAAAAGAAATTCCAGTTTGACGTTTGGCGTTGTATAATTTACTTTTATACTGAATGATGTCGATCAATCAACATACAACCATTTAGGCAATATACATTATACTACTATATAATATTATTGAACACATAGTATTTCAAATATTTAGAAAACAAAACAAACATGGCAATGTAATACCAACCCCTAAAATAAAAATAAAATGCAATAGGTCATTGTTTTGAGAGTATCGTGAGAATAGGTTATACGTTTTCAATGTTTGTTTCATATAATAATATAGAATATTAACAAACAATTATAGATTTTAAAATTAGTAATTTTATTCATTTTAATTTGTGACCAAACTATGCAAAATTGGAATTTTAAAACAAAATTAAGCGTAAGTTAAGAACCAATACAACACTTGATCACAGATCAATTGAAATCCAACTAGTATAGTAGGAACAAGTACATTAGTTAACTAGTTGGCTGTTATAGTATTGTTTATACCTTACGCTTTCTTAACTCGTTTGATAATAATAGCAGCTGTAAATGACAAACAATTAGCATATAAAAATTAGCATGTAACAAAAGTTTAAAATTAAAACTAAGTATTTATCTAATACAAAACGACTTGTGAGAGCGTCAAGGGTAATATGTCTATTTTACTTAAATGTATATTTACTTTTATGATTAGACAATAATCAAAATCCTGGTAATAATGCATTTGAATGAACTGTGGTTTTGATATACTAAATACACAGAAAAAGGGATTTATGGTACAGTGGGGGGATAAAACCCATTATCTTCCCTATGGACACACCACTGACCTATATAATATAAAATGTATCTATTTTCAATAATATTTTATTACGCATCTAATTTCCAAGAAAATATTCACAATTTCACTTGTTATACGTATCGAAGTGCATTCCCTTTATGTTCTTTAATACCATTGAATAAGTACAAAATACTACTACTTACATTTATTTATTTAATACGAAATAATTTAGAAACACCGAAGAGTTGTGGTTATTTATATACTGGTTTTGTGAATTTTGCTGTAGGGGATATTAAATAATTAATGATGGATAAAAATATGATAGTGAATAATAAACTATATGTACCTATATAGCTGATGCATAACAATTATGTAAATTATATGAATTTGTACCTTATATATAATTACGATGTTGCCAATTTTACACATTAATTTTTAAGAAAACTGAGTTACTTAACAAATTTAACAATGAGAATATAATTTAAACCTTATAAGATTTAAATTATAATTTTGCGTTAACATTTTTAATAGTTGTCAGACAATGTGGAGTAGAGGTGCCTTATAATTAGTTTTTATAACAAAATAACGTTGTGAATATTTACCTACCTACTTTCAGTTATTCAGATTGATATTTCAACAAAGGATTCAAGATTTTTTGAATACATTTTTTTTTGTCAATCAGCTACCATAAAAATGATGTCGACTTTTAATGATATAAGTATATAAATATAATAATGCTAAAGTCACTGTGTTATATTTTTTCTTTTTAATTTGGTATTTCTGCACAGTATATCTGTATTATATGCATATTTGTTTCGTTTATACTGATCTGTGTCCAAAAACAATACATAATATTATATATATCGATAGTAAATGTACAATAAAATAAAATAGATTTATCAATCGATTTAAATTTAACAATACAAAAAGTCTAATACAAAAAGAAATTGTGTGATTCTAAAAGTGAAAAGATATGGGTTCTCATTAATCGAGAAATAACAGGAGGGCAGAGGAAGAAGTTAGCCGAAGAAAAAAGGAAATACAATGGGGAATTGTATTTGGCCAATCGATTAAGGACTTTGAAATTGGCCTGGGTCAACAGGGAGGTTAAGTCAATTGAATAAAAAAAAGCTAAGCTAGAAAGTAGCAGTTAGCGGTTTGTCTACGATCGGCATTCGGCAAGACGATCAATTTTTAATAACTGGCGAATGTGGGTATAATACTCAGATAGACATAAGATATTAAATAGGTAGAAAGCTGAAAAAAATGTGCTTAGAGTTTTTATATCATAGATATATTTATTGATACAACGTTGACGTGTCGATTGTAATAATATGTTATTTGAAATTATTAATTGTTGGACATCTTCATTCAGTATTGATTTGTACTATTGGTAAGATTTGTTATGTTTTCTCATAATATTCGTAATAAAAAAAATGGTGTATGGTAACAAAATGATTACAATTTCTAATACATCAGGAGTAAAATAATAGCAACAAATGGCTGTACATGTTTTTGTCAGGTTTTTCTTAGTGAGGTGCGGTTGAACTCTCAATCTGAAGAAACGCTTTGGGTGTACGTACCGGCCGGCGTTGCTCCCGGACCACCCGGGATTTTTGGCAACAAAATCCTTGCCATACATACAATACGTATTCTAAAACTAACCGTCCCCTCTAAAACAGCTAATGGGGTCATAGTTTCTGGGGTATTGTTCAATGAAAACATAATTTAATTTTTACTGATTCAAATATTGACAATTGTACTACTAATTTGTAATAAAAATTGCAATATATTTTTTTTTACATAATTAGCAAGTATCTCAGTTATAACTAAAAATGAAGATATTAAATTTCGACTTATAAAATATTTACTACACATAATAATTAATAACGACATCCGACTACAAACAATAGATGACTTTTTCTTCCTTGTTCTTTGTTTTAGTAGTTAAACTTAGGTTAATGGGCATTATTTACTTTTTTATCGAACTTTGAAAATTCAGATTCTGAGTATTAATTTTAATTATGTTATGTTGTTGTAATTATTCATATTCTGAGGTAATTTTTACACCAACATCACAATTTAAGTACCTCGCGGTTGCCTTATTTTAGAATGCATAATTGATAAAACCTATTGAATACTCAAGGAAAAATATATAAATATTGTCTTTTAAATAAATCTCCTGGAAAGACGCTGTGTGTAAGAAATTATTTAATCTAAATAGTAAATTGGTAAATGATAACGTGTAATGGAATGGCTGAAAAGTAATTAATGAGTTCTTCGTGCATGGAGACATATTTTAATCAGCGTTATAATAGAGTATTTCACACGATAATAAAGGCATATCATATTATCTTGTACCAATCAAGCATATTATAACCAAAAATATAAATATAATTTATTTATTTTTTTATTATCTATTGTTTCAATAATTGTATTAAATGAATAATATTTGTAAAACTTTTCAGTAATAAAATAAGTAATCATGGACTGATATCTGATATTGAGATCGACCGAGACCACAGTTAACTTAATTATTTTTAAATTATAATATTATGATGGTTTTATAACGCACACCATTTAAAGAATCATTCATGCTAAGTTTACACGTTTTGTTAATTTAAATTAAATTTCACATATGTAATATGTATACGTCTAAAACAGAAAAAGTGTATTTTTATTTGCTATTTTAATAAATCATTATATTTTGTTATAAACAGAACTCAAATTTTAATCGAAGAATATATTGTATACTGTGAAACGTTCAATAGTGGACGTTTTCTTGGGAACCAATTACAAGATTTCCATAATCTGAACTCTCTGAATAATGGACACAATTTCACAGTAAAAGTGTCCAGTATTTAGAGATTTCACTGTTTAAGCATTGTATTACCTTAAACGTTAGAACACTTGAGTTGTTGCATCTAATATTTAATGCAAGTGTTGCATTTGGATGTACCTTATTATTTATAAATAGGTATTGTACCTGTGTTAAATATTTCACTAGCAGGCATAATCCACCTTAGATAAAAATTGTTCTTTTTTTATGGATTCAATTAAACTTTTAAGGCAGCTTATTATGCATATTATGGACTAAATTATAATATAGATTGAATTTTGATGCAATTAAAATTCTGGTTTTCAAAACCATACATTTTTGTCGAAAAATCAATGGGAAATAAACCAAGGACCAATTTTTACTAACCATCATGCATTATTTGTTCAGCCCAAAGCCGCACGTAATGTATTTACGCACCTACATCGATTATAATAATATATTCAAATACTACAACAATTGATTAAGTTATCGTTATGCCAACCGTTCAGTCAATTATTATTGTTTTGTTAACTGTGCAGGTTTAGTTTATTTATTGTAATTTTGAAGTACACTAGAAATCAAAAATATTGTAAATAATTTGTATTCAGTGTTTTGTTGATAATGACGTTTACACAGTGCATGTAACTACCTAGTACCTACTCAGGTACTTGCGTTTAAAAAGTAAACTTTTACTACGATTGTTTCAAATATTTACGGAACATAACAAAAGCTTTATACATCGTTGACTTTTTATAGTTTATCGGATATATTTTAAACAATGTTTTTGTTTTACCATAATATATGATTTGAATTTGGCTTCTCTTTAAATATGTTGTTTTATAATACATTAGTTCAGTAAATGTATATAAACGTCAATCATTTATAGTTGTTTTTAAAGTGTTTCAATGGACGTTGTAAAATTGTCAAGTTACTGGAACCAATTAAATGCATTTAAATTAAATAATAGATACTTGAGTATCAATGTTTTTAATGTTCAATACATTCAAAGGTTGAAATTTTACTTCTTAAACTAATATTTATTTTAGGACCTAGTTATTCTCAATTATGCTATTTTTAGGTGAGTAACTGGATAACTTAAAATTGTATTTAATTTTTAGTTTATATTTACAAATAAATTGTCCATGATAATTAAAAATCATTTTAACAATCCTTATTAAATAGAAGCTAACATTTCATCTCTGATCAGAACCATGTATTATGCAATGATTGAATTTAAATTTAACACATTCATAACACTGACCTACTTTATAACGGAGTACACTCGAAATTTATCATACAGCAGAGCGGTTTCTGTAGTTTTTTGAAATTATTTTACTGCACGTGTTAATATCATTCTACAATCAACTATCTATGTGAATTATGACCTATATATTATAATTTTTGATGAATCTGAGGTAATTATATTTGATGTAGAATTACAATAATAAATTATAATATAGCGTTGATATTTTATTATACACACTATTCTCTGAGTAAGAAAATGTTCTCAGTATTCATCTTTGCTATATATTATTGTATATTATACATATTTTAATAGATTTTAACTTCACTTTGCTCATTAACACAACGTTTTATACATTTGAAAATTAATATTATGCTTGAATTTTAGTTGAATTAATATTTCAGTAATTTGTTATTATTTTAACGTATCTACCTATTAAAATCATACCAATATAATAACACGGCGTTATAGATAGGCTATTTAGGTACACCACTGTTATAAATACATTTTGTGGTATATTTAGTGATATTTTCAAAGCATTTTAATCATAAAATCATAATTCTGCCCCATTGTAGATAACTTATTTGAGTGAACCTCTGCATTGGTTAATTTTCTAAGGTATTTTATAAGTACTTACGGTTTGATAAAATTGAGTAAATATCAAGTAAAAGTAGGCATATAGGTACTTGTTTGTTGCATAAATAACTAAGTGTAATTAATAAATATGAATTTAAACTTAGATTAATTATAAATTCTACATAATAAAGTAACTAGCAATAGTTTTTATTTTTTAGAAAAAATAATAGTACCTAGTACCTACATGGTGCTTTAGTCTCATTTGGCGAATAGAAAAATTACAGTTAGGTACTAGATGAAGTTTTCATCATGTGCAATATTTTGTTATATTTTCTAATTCATGTAGTATATTGGTCTTTGTTACTGGAAATACAGAAGCTATCAGAAACGCAAATAGTGGAGAAGGGTGGATTAGGTTCTGCCAATAATAATTTTCCGAAAATTGCATATTATCTACTGATAGTTGAAGGACATTTTCTAAAAATACATTTTCACGAAGGAAATATTTTAGGGTTAGGTTAACCCTTTCTTAATCTTTCCCTGTGTATGAAACTGAGTTATATGGCCTGTAACGTAATATTATAATACATAGCAATATTATAAACAATATGTAAACATTGTAAACACTAAACATATTATACAGGCAGATTAAAAGTATTTTCCCAACACCAACATTAATTCATTAGCAGTAGCAAAAGTTTACTTGGACGACTGTACAATCGCACAACTATTAGTGTATTTGTCAAATATGTCAGTCACAACGGCACTTGGGTTTTTAAATTACTTGCCTGCTTGCCAAATGTACGACTATCGGCATGCTTGTCAAATACACCAGTTATTGTGAGAACCTAAATAGTTAATATAAGTAAACAATTATTTCGTGAACTGTTACAGAAAATATGATAAATCAAAAATAAGAAATATAATATGTAACCGTAATCACAATTTACAGTTTGTAATTTAATTAATTACATCATATTATTATAGTAGTTGATTGTCAATCAAATCACCTGTATTATTTTGTAAAGTTAATATAAAAATATTAAATTTAAATAAAAGAAACTTTTACAATATTTAAATATTGACTGAAAAACAAGTTATATTAACTCAAACCCAAGTAATAATAATTTCATAAAAGTTATTCTGCCCCAAAATTGTATTTTTTTTTTTAAACGCCCACTTTTTATTGATCTAAAAACTTTAAACTTATAACTCTTTTTGTGTTAACCATATATTATTTATAATGTATCAGACAGATTTATATTAAATATCGTCCACTATATCATGAATGAAACACAAGAACGAAATTCGTCTGAAAGATATTAATGAGAGTCGACGATTTAAATGATTTGTTCATATTATATACAATGCATTTGCATATTATTTATACATTTGAGTTGGTTTTTCATAATCAATCACGTTAAAATACTTATTTTATACCATTTTTCTACATTAATGCGGATAATTAATAGTGTTTTTGACAGTCTATAGGTTTATTAAAGTAATATGATAAGTGTTGATGAGACTTGTTGAGGAAACTGGTATACATCATAGTTTATAGTAAAAAGAAGATGAGTATTAGTTTTCAAGTTTATTGAAGTATGCAAGTATGTATAATATATATTATATTTAGGTGTGTAGATTTTTTTGAAGGTAAACACTCATTTCTCAGAAAGTTTCAACGTTTTTGGAAAATGTTATTTAATAATTTAAAACCATCACGATGTAAAATTATTGGAAAAAACAATATTTACATAAGTATAAGTTATGACTTAAAATTGTCTTAAACAAATATATCTAAAAATGTTAAAACTTTTTGTGAAAATTAGGAAAATAAGTGATAACTTTTATAAGAATCATTAAGCTTACTCGTAGGTTATGTCGTCTACTTGTAGTTTACTTGGCTAACAATTTAAAAAGCTCTTTATTATTTTATTAAAATCTGTAATATTACCTCTGACATGTTTTCAAAAAAAAATGATAACTGATAGACACTATATCAATTAATTTCTAGTTAAATGCCACTAAACATGCCAGTACCTAATACTTATTGTGTCTATATAAAGATTGTATATTATCTAATAAAAAAATATAAAAAATGTTGAAAAGATAACCTAAATCACAGGTTGGTAAAACTTCGATTGTACATGAATTTTATTGAAAATAAATATAGTAATAACGTAGAGTAGCCAATTGCGATTTTTTTCTTTGTTAAAATGTACGAACATCATTCCCATTTATTTCTAATGTCATCTGACCTGAGGTTCACATAATAAGGTATAAGTACAAGTTCAGAAGTTTATTATTTATAGCATTTTCACTTTGATAATATTATACCGTCATAATTTAATATTATGTTGCAAAGGGTTTCGTTGTTTGTAATTATTCCTATGAGTATTGACTAAAACTTAAACGTATTAAAACTTTAAATGTTTTCAGAATAACTAGTTTGAATTTATTATTCAACAATTATTTTACGAGTCTTAAATTCTATAAGATTAATCTGTAAGATGTAAACAGATAATAATATAATGCGTGTATTGTGTATATATAATATACCACGCATAGCATAAATCTAACATCTAAGTATCTGAACCGTTCTAATATTATTCAATATTATACTTAAAGGTACTTTTTATTTGTATACTGATTATTTATTTTTGGTGTACATATGGCACCTTGGGTTCAACTAATTGTTGACATACAGCCAAGGATAAAATTTTTTTTTTAAGTACTTAAGTTATAATTAAAACCATTCAAAGTTACAATCATTGTGAAAATTGAAAACTGAGAATTGATCAGTTGAGTGATACATACATTCTGGACTATTAATAACAAACAAATATATTTTTCAAATTGGTTTTAAAATTATTGTATTAGAACTATTAGTATTGTAATTTTGCACACAAACTCAGAATGAATTACATTTGATATTATTTATTAGGTAATAATAATTTGTTAAATATGCAGAATTTGTTTAGGAAATTGTGAACGAATGAAATTAAAATATCGACGCAAATACAAGTAAAGGCAATCAGATTAAACTGCGGACAATTTATAGGTGACCTCTCTGCCTCATTTGATATTATTGTCATCCATTTCGAATCGTTATCCGAGACTACGCACCACTTAATCTATGACATGACGAACAGCGACCGATTTATCTGAGTATAAAATATTTTGAAAATTTGCTTTTCTACTCTTAATTTTTTTACAAGAAACGTGTTTAATTTAATACAAATTAAGGGAATCTCTTTCTTCCTCCAAACAAAAAAAAAAACCCCTTAATAACACGATTTTCACACACTCCGTACAAAATATTTTATAATGATATAGTCTCACCAGTGTACAGTTTGTTTTATTATGTTCACACGACCGATACTAACACATGAGGCATTTCGGTTTACTTGTGTGTATTATTATGTTCATCCACGCCCGGTAAACGGCGATAAATAATCAGATTATGTGTTTTGAGGTTGAAAAAACCACCGACGGTCTTGCGTTTTCCGACACGAAGCCATTATGCGCGATAATAACAATACCATATTATTGTTGTATTATAATATTACATAATTCACGCATGCAACTATATATAGGGTTAGGGCTGGTTTTCATAAACTTTAACGCGTTTGAGAGAATGGTTTTAAATTAATATTTCAATTTATTTGAATGACGTTTTTCAATAATCATATTATTATGTGGATGAAATTCGTCGGGGCAGTTATTTTACACCGATGCGTTTCCTGTCTCATTTTAACAGATTTGGGACTGTCCGTGAAATTCAATGGCTTAATTAAAAATGCATTGTTTTTTTATTTTTATTTTAAAACTCATGGCGAATGAAGTTTGAATAGTGGACAAGTGAGTATAACCACTTCTGTACAGTAGATGTCGGGTTTATCTCGTCATTGCAGGGTAAGTCAGTTTAATGGATGTGTTAAATTTGAATTCAGTGATAAATCATTGCATACGAAAAACGATCTGAAGAGTCTGCCTATAGTCTGTCACCCTATACTATTATAAGTATATTTTAATATATTTTATTTAAATTGCTAGATGCTATTATAGAAATTTATTTTACTATTAGTACACGGTAGGTTGAATTCATTTTTACCAAAATCATTGTTTTTTTATTTTTTTATTTTTATATTTAATTATCATTACATTTTGTTATTGTTATTAACTTTTGAGTCAATACCGACTTATAAATGGGCTCATGTTAATGAGTTACAAATATTAAATAAGGAATTCTTTAAAATTAATCTTAATACGATAAGGTAAATACCATTGTATATAATAAAATATGATAATATTAGTAAAGTTTCAGGTCCTAACAAATAATATTTTTGAATTATAACTAAAATCGTTATTTTTCGTTTAAATATCTTATTTCTTAAAGATTTGAAATTCAATCATCTATAAAACAAAAATAACTTATAATTCACTATTTGATATTTATACACTAATATAAGTTATAACAACTTCAAGGTATTAGGTAAGTATACATTTAATATTTATGATAGCACAACTGGTTAACTTACAAGTTACAACCATATAACATTTGATAAATCTAAAAACATTAATCAATATTTATGGTTATGATAAAAAAAACTTTTTAAAAAATTCAAATAAAGCCATTTTGTAGGGTTATTTATTTGTAATATGGAGAAAAAACAATTTTTAAATCGGTTTAATTTTGAATGAATGAAAGAAACTTCTATTTCCAAGCATAGTATAACGATTTATAATGATATTTAAGATTTTTATTTCTTTTTATAATTGTTCAAAATGTCCACCATTAATCACCCTTGATCAAAACCTACAAATAAATTTTAAAAGCCATGAACTTTGTAACGAAATCAAAGTGTCACTGGGAATATTTCGCATATTTTTTATTATAATTTCACAAACTTCTTCAAACAAATCAAAAAACATTTTAAGTGGTTTTTTAATTTTAGATCATTGTAAAAAGGAGGCTATTAGTCATATAATACACTGAAAAAAGCTGCACTACAATATCTGCATTATATTACAAATTACACATGCTGACTTTCTAATTAATTTACATACTGACATACTGTACTTATAGTATATTAGTATACGAGTAACAATAGTCAATAACCTGTCAGTGTTCTGCATGTTTATAATGTATTAAATTATGTTCTACTGCTGTGCATATTATTATAAAAGTAATTCGATGTATTTAATAGGGGACGATCAGAACTAATGCATAATTCTAATAATCAAGTATTAGTGTTATGGGCATTTTGTTTGTTTATTTGTTCATTTACGATTCTGAACGGAGCGATGAACGTCAGTAAAATAAGTAATAACTAAGAAAAAAAAAAAATCGGCCAAGTGAGTAACACTCTGCTGCACATTATGTGTCCAAAAAAGTAACTGTAATGAATGTGTTAGAATTGAATTAAACGATAAGATAAATGGATAAATTATTAGCCATCGTATAAATGTTATAAAAAACAATTCTGAGCAGAGTAGGTCTTTATTTCATTACGTATTAAATATATTTCCTATAGGTAATTTTTTTTCTATTTGTACTATGTTAAGTTTACCTAATTTTTAAGAAAAAAAAAAACTGAAATATTATATAATAATAATAATATTATAATAAACATTCTATGCTCTTGATGATGAGCGATGACCATACTATTCGTAAGTCTTTCGGAATTTTCATTTCATGAACACTGTGTAATAATAAAACATAAAAACTGTAACTTAGTATTTGATGTATATTTTCTAAAGCTACCGATTAAAATATAATTCAAAGTGTTCTGAAACCCTCACTGAATTACCTATTTACAATTATTAGGTATAGGTAGTTTAATATTCACTAGGGATACAGATAATTTTATAAAATTTTAAATATATTCTCACAATCATATTTATTATCTGAAATTAATTTATGAAATATGCAGTTAAATAAAATATATAATTGGTAGGAGCAATGGTAGTGTATAAAGAAGTTGCTAGGCCTATATAAAGTAAATATTATGTACATTTACTATTTAAGATGTTAATTTTTTTTTCGATATGATTATGATGTATTAAATTTGGGTACACTAAACTTGATTGAACATTGAATCAAGCAAGATGTCTAATAAACGACAGGGTGTTTGTGATTATCTTTATGGTCCAACTTTATCAGTACGATATGCCTACGTAATGTTCCGATATTATGTTACTACTCGTAATATCTACAATTTAGATAAATTGAGGATATGACCCTAAACCGCAATGAATGCATAAATTCGGGACACCTAATCTTCAAAAGTTAGTCGTATTTACTCCTAGGGAAAACAGAGACAATGGATCGAGTGAAGGAGAGTTATAACTTAGGTCTACATAAAAATAATTTTTTTTTTGACTATTGTCGATGTAACATCGAAGTGGTTAGTATCCCGATATTTAGGAAGGATGATTCGACTGAATTCAAATATAGCAACATTAAAACCAGGATGTAGGTAATGACAACAAATGTATTTTGTTATTATTTAATAACTAAAAATTAAATAACTGTAGAGTTGACATTTTAGCCAAATATTTATATCAGAATTGACTATAGTGGTGATAAATACATGTTTACTTTTATTTCCCTATTCACAGCTATTTAAAATTTATTTTTAATACAAATTTTATTTATGAGTAGAAAATCTTGATATTTAAACTTCAAGGTTTCTAGTAAGTTTTTCACAAGATATTCAAAATATCAAAAATATTTAGGTACATTGGAAGTTACAATATTTTTATCAGCATTAAAAGTTCAAGTTATACAAAACTCATCAAATAGTGTATAATTTAAAACTATTTTGCAGTTAAAAATGCATCAAATGTAGAACATTAACACCTAAGGTTTAAAATTTTAACATAGATTTTCTCATTATTTTTTTTAACTGAAAATTAAAAAAATATATAACATATGCTATTTTTTATGGGTGATTAAAGTTTGAATTTTTACGACATGACTATTCAAACATTTTGAACTTCTAACAATTTTTGTCATTTTGTTATATTTCAAAAACAATATTAATTGTTGAAACATGAAACATTCCACTATAACGGGGCTGAGGAACCTGTTGTATGTATACCTGAATTATATTAAAATCAAAAGATCATCTCTATAATAACATTTTTAATTACTTCTATAGTCATAATAAACAATGTACAGTATTAAAATATAAATAAATGATAAATGTTTGACACTGTTGTTATTTTGTAAATGAAAATAATGTAATTTATATATTTCTACCTTATACATTAATAAATACACAATGTGACTCAACACCAATGATGACCATATAAGCTAATAGAAATACTTCAAAAGTATCATTTAAATTTCATCACCGTTAAAGCCAAGAATTTAAAGTGTATCCACAATATAAAAGTGTGGAGTTCTGTCCGGCTGTTCCTATTAGGGATGTTCTCGGTCCGCTTTAGAAGCACTCATATCTGGGAAGTACTAATATATCATATTTCGTTAAAAATCAGCAAGGATGGCCAACAGCCGAATAATAGTATTTCGTTAGTGTGTGATCATTTTTCCAAATATCCATTATCTAGAAGCTAAAGTATATTCATTTAACATTAGTATAAATCACTGGGACTCAGGTCACTTAATATAAAACACTGTCAATTGTGGAAGTGATTAATATATAAGTAATTAGAGTTTGCAATAATATCACGCATTGAACTACGAAAGTTGTTCAACCGAACAATCTCTTAAGAATATCTACGACAGAGAATATCGTCTTGCTACTGACGAGGTAAGTGATGCCAATTATACAACTACTCCGGTCAAGACGCATTTATAGATATTCTGCAAGGTTACAACATTATTTAGTAGTAGAGTAAGAATTACATAAACATATCCACATCGTGAAATTTATCCACCTTTTATTTACTACCTTTTCCCCTTTTGTATCCCACCACCTTATTTTTTATTCTACTACAAATTGGCACCCAACTACCCTGCCATATAATTCTTACCACTTTCTTTTCTTTTTTTCTTTTTTATTCTACTTGAAAATAAATATATTATTAATTTTAATCACCAATTTAGAGGAGGAATAATACAACGAGCATGAAAAAATACTTCTTTATTGTCTATAAATAGATAATATTACCATAAAAATACAGTGGGTATTCTCTGAAGTAAACTATTATTTTGTATAAACCATATACCCAACTTGTAAACAATTTGATTACATTTTTTAACGTTAGTTTGTCATTTAAATTATTACATTCACATCAAATTATTCATCGGTTGAACACCAATATTATCATAATATTATAGAATGTCAGTATAATATTGTTTATACTTGCACCTGAAATATGTACATAACGTGTATCAAACAACAAGCAATAATATTAAGTAGAAATTAGTAAAAACAATTTATTGTAATAACATCAAACTTGTAACTATGTCATATTATTGCATTATATTATACCGATAAGCAATATTTCTTTGGTTAAATAATAATAATAATGTTTAGAACCAATGTACCTATTTAAAATATTTATTTTAAAATCCAATAAAAAAAAGTTCGTGTTGAATACTAGCAAAGTCGTATGTTGGTTATGAACGTTAATATTGTTTAATATCCAGGTTATAGCCCCCCCCCCCCCTATCTGTGGACCCAAAAGTAGGTCTCGATTATATTTTTAGTGGGTTGTGTTTTACTTTTAAATAATACATTTTTTGAACATGCGTTTCTATTACTTTTTATTGATGTTTTTAATTTAGTTTTATCATAAATCATTATCTGCGATTGTGAAAATTAGGAATTTACTGCGACCGTGGGAACACGACGAAATCACATAAGAAGTTATTGAAAAGGTAACAATTTATTGTTATAATCAATTCCTTGATAACCAATTCCTGTTCTTCAATTCAAAATTCTCTTTTGTATTTTATTTCAAATTGTATGACCAAAAAAGGGCTTTGCTATTATTGTGGCTCTGATTTAGGTTGTATATACTATACTCACATAAGTAGGTATTAGGGACTTTTTTGATTTCCTATAGCTCGAAGCAAAATAGTACTGTACTAATAATTATAAATATGTAGTTGGAGGATATGATAAAGTTTAAAATATTTCTGACTGAAGATCAGATTACGTGACTGTTTGTCTGTTGATGTACTTGCTTATGAATTTCAAAATATAACTATAAATAAAACATGAACTTAAATAAATATGCTTAACGTCTTTTAAACAGTATTTTAAATTTAAATTGGTTTATTCATAATTTTGTAAATTATAAACTATAGATAACTCAATTTGAAGATATGATATATATTTTTATTTTCTATCGGACTTTTTATTTGTGACATTTGTACATTTCTTATCTTAATAAGAATTTTTTGTCAATGGTTCTGTTTTAAAAGTTATATTTTGTGGTGAACTCATTTTTCAACTTATGACACAACCATAGTTTTATAATAGTTAATAATAAATAATAATATAGTGTATACACTACACACAATAAATAATAAGTTAATGTTAAGAATAACTATGTGTGAATTATTGTACAACTGTTTTCTTATTAAAATTCATAAATAATATTAAATAGTAGTTCTTATTAATTAGGTAGATATAAAAGGAAAAAATCGAGCATATTTTATGACCTACCTTTTGAGTTTATTAGGAACTTAATCGATTTACTCTTTATTTGTAATTTTCATTTGTATTTATATTTTATTATAAAAGTAGGAAAGTCGAGGACTACAAGATACAGTTTTGAATCAGATCATTGAAAAAACTAGCAGCTATTTATCGTATAATAATTTTAAATATGAGAGTAATGTAGTATTGAGTTGCTTTATTAAAAAAATGAGAGAAGAGAAGAATTCAAAGAAGAGCTTACAGATTTAATAAAAATTGCTCGAGAATTTATAGCTTCTTCTTTTTATTTATTAATCACCATGAATCTCAATAAATATACATAAAGTAATATTAGTGTTTTATTGTTACGTAATTACTAGATAGGTTTAAATAGTAAAGCTTAAGATAAAATTGATATGGTTCATTCATTAAAAAAACCATAAAAGCTCACATCATCGTAAAATCAATTACTTCTCTCACTCACTCAGAATCTAAAAATATGGGTATCTAGGTACCTACTAACTTTTGTTTTATAAAAGCTTTTTATTTGAATAAAAACATATTGTACATATTTTTTACTTTACTGTCAGAGAATATTATACTCTGGCATCGTTATATTTTTAGTTAACTTAAAGCTTTTTTGTAGTAAAATCAAAATAAATGGTTAGAATTGTGTGAAGTATTGCATGGAAATGGTAATAAAACTTTTTCATTGGCTTTGTTTAAATTATTTATTGTTATTTTAAACATTAACACTCAAACGTACGTATATACAAGGTGTACATAGTATGTTTTTCAATGTATATTATGAGTATAATTTAGAACATTTTACTTACAAAAAGTT
>NW_019104080.1:0-159404 GCF_001856785.1 Myzus persicae | reverse complement strand
AAATGTATAACAACTCACACAAATTTGATTATGACTTATGAGTATTAAGTGTTAAACCTAATACCTAATAGTTTTGTCCTGATCACTATACTTACTCAAAATATATTCTTTTTGATAAAAATATTTTATGTATTTAAAAATTTAACTATATTAGGTTATCTATTTCAAATTTTAAATAAATGTTTAATTACCATTGTTGCTATTAAATTTATTGTGTGTGCACAACATCGATGGTGTTTTGGTAATGCATATGGCAAATCATGGTCTTCATCATTTAGAAAGTTCAAGTTGAATGCGTCGATTTCTTCTAAATCATTAACAACCGTATCGTTCACTAGCAATGTATCAGTATATAGTCATGCAGTCATATAAATATCAACTACTTTTGTTAATGCTGCAACTAAAAACTATTTAATAAAATAAAAAATAAAAATACACAGTACACATTCTTACTTTGACTAGTTAATATTTTGTTCTTCAAAAAATCTTCTAAAACCGGTTGTTCTAAAGAACTACCAGCATTATGCTTCAATGATCCATCATTGCATCTCATTAAAGTTTTTTTGTTCGCTACATTATCAATGTGATCAATTTTCTTTAATATAGTTGAATGTTGTGTCTGAATAAAATGAAATAATATAACCTTTTACTTAACATTATAAGATTTTATAAATAATTTACATTTTTTGATCAATGGCCCAACTGGGATTTATTTTTGAGGGGACAGAGGGTTATTTATTTTATTTTATTTCATATACACTAGAATACTGGGCCGCTCTGGGCTCTGAGATGACTCGTGTGGGGGCCCATGAAAATACATAATATAGAATAATGAGATCTATGATACACCTTAAGCACTTGAAATTTGACTTTTAAAAAGCTGTGCTCCACTAATTTCGATGTATTTTTGTAATATATTAGATATTTGCTTGGTATTTAAAATTAATTTAACACACGAGATATTAGATGGGTCAACTGTCATAGGCAGGTATGAAATTAACATTTTACTTACGTTTAAATGTTTTTTTATATTAGAGTTTGAACGTGAATCTACCTTGTCACACTTTGTATCGACACAACTTAAGAACTTCACTTTCAGCTTCTGGTAAAAAAATTATCCTCAATGAATCATATTTCATTATACTTAAAAATATTTTTGATAATTTGGCCATGGTAAAATTGGTTCTTCTAAATCTGCAACGTGATCGACTTCGGTCCTACGCATCCTACCGGGAGCTCCCGAAGTTTTCGCGGGCCGACTCGCCGCGATCTGATTGCATATTCTGGTTTTCTAGTTCATTATTAAAATTTGCATACTACTTAGAAAGTGGCGACGGACTTGTAAGTATTTATTATTAATTTTTTAAATTTAGTGTTCAGTATTTCGTTCATTTTTTGTTATTCTGTTTTTGTGCGTCATCTATTGGTCAACGACTGAATTGTCTGATATTGTGTATTTTAGACGTTTTTGGGAACCCTGCACAGTCTTATCAAATATTGCTAGCGGAACATACGTATGTTATCTATATTTGTTGAACGTTATCATATCAGCCTCCCCCCCAACCAATTTTTATTGTTTACAGACTTACAGTTTACCATTATATTTTATTTTATTCTCTTCTATTCTTTATTTCTTTATGATGCACTTAAGAATTTACATACAATAATTGTATTTATTGTGCTCTGACTTCAGAGTTTGATAGCTGGAATTGTATAGATCTTAATGTGATTTTTATTGTAAATACGTAAAATGATTAAACAAGTATTTAAATCATTTCCGGACAATAAACCAATATCAGGATTATGTATAGTAGAAGATATTACCAAATGCCCAACAGGATATAATCCCGTGAGTAATTAACATAATTATTTATGATGAGTCACCTGTCTTCATCGTCAATAAATTATTAATTGAGATGTCTTTTTAATCAAATTTGCATATTTAACAATTAACATAATATTATTATTGTTTCTGCTTCAATTTTTAGGTAATATAGTTTATTAAATATTTAGAGGTACCTACTACCTACCTAATTTGTACACACATTAAATAGATCTGTTATATGTTAAGATATCAAAAACACATGACCAAGATTCAGATGCTGATTTACATATGCAGTCATGGAAAGAGTCTGTGTTTATTGGCAGAAAAATTACAAGATATCTATGCTTATCTAAAACAGAAGGGATTTCAGATTACATTGTAGTAAATATAAATATAATAAATGAAAAAGAATGTCCTCCTGATGGCTACTGTTTAATTCCCAGAACTATTGACAGTGGTAATTATATTGTTATTTATTTTCCATAAATTATTAATATTTTTACTATCCTTATATTTATATCATTTTAAGATCAAAAAGCCTGGCGAAAACGTCAATTATGTTACAAATTAATTAGAAAAAGTCAAGCTTCATTTGCAATTACTGATATTATACTATTAAGTCGATCAAAAAAAGCACCAGATGGTTTTATTTTAGTTGGGTATGATCTTTGATTTATTGTCTAAATGATATTAACTGTTAAAATGGTATAATCATTTTTAGGGATTTAAATGGCTTAACACTTTGTTATAAAACTAGCCCTCAATCTCCAGATGTGCCATTGCCATCATTGACTTATGGGTATGTTAATTAATATATTATACATTTGCTATGTCAGTTATCTATTATAATTTATAACTAATAAATTAATACTTTCAGTTATTTATAAATATTCATAATTTAATATTGTAGATTAACACCAACACTGTCAACAGAAAATGTTCCAAACAGCAATGGATCCTTAAGTTCACTCCCCAGCTTAGAATCTAGTGCTAATGTATTATCCCATGATTATGATCGACTAATGTCATTAAAACCTACACGGCCAGCACCAAAATTACCTCCAACGTATTCATCGTCTAACTATTCTACATTAAACTCTTATCAAGGTATTTGTTTTCTATAAATCTTAAGTATTTGTTTTATTATTTATTATACAATTGTATTCTTTAGGGTTAGAAGGTATTCCATTTATATTGAATCAAAATATTTCTGTGGAAAATAAGTCTATTTTTAAGGTAATAAACAATTAGTGTATATTGATACAATAAACAAATAAATACAACCATTTCATTTTTTAGGATATACCAGAAATTAAAATAAAAACACTCGAAGACCTTGATTTAGAGGTATGTATATTGTGATTATTTAATGTAAATTATGTTCAATGATATTGAAAACTTAATGGTAAAAACACGATTGCTAAGCTCTTCTAAACTCTTAAAACACAACACAACAAATTATTTATTTAAAATTACATGATATATTAAAACAATTTAATGTGTAATTAATATTTTAATACACATTGTAAATTCTTATGAAAAAAAAAATGGGATTGCAATTTAATAATTTAAAATATGTTTTAAAATTTGTGTAAAAATATATAAGGTGATAATTGTAGTTCATAGCCAAAAATAATAATTTGATGTAACTTCCTACAAACCGAAAGAAACATTAGCAATTTTTAACATTTTAACTATTTAATTTAATTTCTCTTTTTTGTACTAAAATAATATTTTCTTGAATTATTCAACTATGTTACAGTACAACTACAGTTTTGAACAAGAACGACAAGTGTAATTTCCTACTTATTTTGTGAGTTGTAAGTTAGACACAATTTTTAAAACTTAAAATGTATTAATTTATAATATGTATATTTTTATACATACGTACATTGTATATAACCCTTAATTTTTTCATCTTATCCTATGTTAGATTATATTTAATTTTACAACTAAAAACTATTAATTATTATTTTTATTTGAATTAAAAATAATCTTTTTAAATTTGTTAGCAGTATGATGATTATTTTTATGATCAACTGTTTTACTATCATACTCATAAGTTTAGGTTAAAATTACTTTTATACTAATTTATTAGTTATTACCAATCGTATATTTAAAAATAGTTTAGGTATTTCAGATCAAACATATCATGACAGTTTAGTACTATAATAACTGTAAGCAGTGAAATCTCAATAAGTTGAACAAAATTACTTTAACATCACTATGTATATGTATATATTATTTAAATGTTATCTCTTATTATAATCGATCTTTGACATTTCACTGCATTTTTAAATACTCATAATTATACTTATATTACAATGTTACCTAATAGATATTTTTGCCATTATAAAAACAAAACTATTAAAGTAATACCACGTGTAAATGTTTTTTAATAAATGCCATAAAAGTTATGAAAGCTGAAAAAATCTTTCTATTTTAAGAAAAATGTTTTTTGACTGTTAGTAATTATTAACAACATTAGTATTTTATTTGTGAGTGTTAATTTGATTAAAATTAAAAATAAATATCAGAGCATTCTTACACATGATTTAGCATCAATTGCTTAACAAACCATATGTAGAATAATTTGTTCAACTTATTCATAGTTAATTTGCATTATTATTACGAAATGAGAACTATTAGCTAATTACAATTTTTATTTGTTGTATTAATTTATTATAATCTAAATATTAGATTTAGTGGTGAAAAAATCCTATTTTTTAGCCAACAACTTTTTTTATTTTTCCCACCAAACCACCCACCTCTTCTATAAAACTATTAATATATTTCATATATAAGGATAAAATTATGTAATTTTTAATTGTTAGTACTCAAAAGCATTTAGAAAAAAAATGTTTTATGTCACTGTAAGCCACCTAATACGCATGAATTATGAATTTTATGATTTTGCATTTAGTTTTATTTATTTAATTTTAATTTTTAGTACTTAAACAATGATTCTGATAGTGACAAAATATTGAATAATTTGTCAATAAAAGTAAAACAGTGTGTTCAGTGGTTCATAATAAACAAAATAGTCATGCTGTATTTATATTTCAAATAATTGGTGCTACTTTAAATTATTAAACAATAATTTAAACTTAAGAGCCGTGCGTTTTTTATTTGTAGATGTTTAATATCTCATTTATTATATCATAAATCAAATAATGAAGGTAGGAGTTAACATTATTGTAAATTATTAGATCACTTAAATGTTTAGTTAATATTGAGCATACAGGGTTCTTAGATAATTCAGTTACAGTTTAACAACTTCATGTTCAATAGATAATAATATGTTAGTTTGTTATATTTTAATATATTTTTTAATTCAACTTGTCACTGTATCATTTAATATTTTTGTATATGGAATGGAATAGTATTATTATATTCCTGATATATGCAATTAAAAAGTATAAGATTATTTTCTTAAAAATTAAAACCTATATTATGAACTAATTTCTAACAATAAAATATTTTTATCATAACAAGATATACAGTAATGAAACTTTAAATGATTTATTTTTGGTTTGTATTGATTCTAAAATTATAAATATAATTCTAAAAACATAAAATATATATTATCGCAATTGAAGTATGTTATAAATTTACTTTTATTTAGGATACAATTCAAATACTTTTTGTTAAAATTATAATCTTTTACTAACATTAATCTTGAAAATGTATTGTTAAATATTATTATTTTATTTATTAATAATGTTCTTCTATTTTTGCATAGAAATAGTTTAATATTACACAGAATATGAAAGTTAAAAAACTACACACATTTTTTTTTGTAAATCCATTTTTATAAAGAAATCATAGAATTTCTTATAAAATATAATATACAACTTATCAAGTGTCTTAGTGCTGAAATGTGCAAAAAAACTCTAGTACAATCAAATTATAGATACTGAGTTTTTGTAATTTAAATTCAGACTATATTAAAATGAAATCAAATATTATTAATACTAAATTAATTTATATGCCTTATAGATAAATAAGTATTTTAGATTTCTTAAATTATTTAAAAATGTTAAAATATATTTTTAAATTCTAAATTTAATAATTTTAACATTTACATTTTACAATTTTAGTAAAAAGATATAAAAATGTATTATCTATTCATATTAATTTTTAACTTACAGCATAAAAGGATTTGTTAAAAAAGAATTATAGAAGTATTAATTATGTTATTCTTAAGACAACTCTTAATGCATAGATGATTTATATACATTAATAAATTATACATATTCCTATTAGCATGAATATTACAAACAACGTGTATTATTAGTTATTCTTATCATGATTTTTTTTTAGTTACACGGCATTTTTAATTTTTAGTAACCTTGTTTTAGTAATTTAATTTAATAATTTAGAAAAGGTTTACTTAATATTAATTTGTCAATTATTCAAACTTACTTAATTATTATATTGTTAAAATTTAAAATGTAATAGTAATGATATATGAAAATAATAATAATAATAATAATATTTTTTTAAATTAAATTTTTAATGCATATTATATTCATAAAATCGTTAAAATATTATTTCACATTTCCATTGTGTATTATCTTTCCATAATTTAAATTACTGTTACCTCGATAAATAAAACCATTTACTGCCTTCTTTAATAATTATTTGCCATTCTTAGTTATGTTTAGCCTCTAGGTATCCATATTTGCTCAATATGAGACTTAGTTAAATTTAAACTTAAGTATTAGGTATTAAATATTTTGTATGTATCTCAGTACCTAAAATTATGTTCAGTGTGACTATTGTCTATCTTATAAATTATAATTTAATGACTGTATTTAAAAATATAAAAAATATTAATTTAATTTAATTGTAATAACACTATTGTATTAAGGATTATAATAATTGTTTTATGTTATTGTATGTATTATGTACCCTAATCTTGATCGAAATAGACAAACCATCATTTTAATTATGCCATAATACTAAAGAAGTATGACATTTTTTCTATTTATATAAATATTATATTAACCTAATATAACTAATATAATAATAAATAATACCAATACCAATGTATCTTATTTTGTTTGTTCTTTATATGTTTATACCACCGTTCTGCTAGTAAATTGTGCAATTGGTTATTGTTAAAAGCATACCTATTAAAATCTTAAATACGTTGTATGTCATGGTCAGCTCCCAGTAGCCAGAACAGCTCCAGAGGCATAGTTTTGGTGGAGAGTTTTAGACATAATTTTCAGAAAACTCATTATTTTTTTATGTTTTTTTTTTGTAATTTTGTTTTTTAACCATATACAATTTCTTAGAGATACAGGCTTGGGAGTGGCCAAAGACCCTAGGACCCTTCGCCCCTGAGATCTGGCCTTCCTGGTAGCCACTTTGTTAAACATTTATATTCATCAAAATTAGCTAATTCAGGAAATATTGAATTAGAAATACATTCTTTCCCCTTCATAAATTATCAAAAATCTTAAATAATTTAATAAAAATTAAATTTTGATTTAGTGAAATTTTTCACCCACTTATTTAGTACCTATATAATATTATGTTAATAAAACATTAAAGTTGTTGATATAATTCTTTAATCTTTCTTTATTAATAAATAATTATATTGAATATATAAATTGTGTACTGACATTACAAACTTCAAATATAGGTATTATACGAGTTCTTTAATGCTTTGTTTTATAATATAAAGTCAATAGTATTAAAATATATTGCCTGCTTTCAATTTTAATATGCAGGTTGCAGGAAATCTATAAAATTAAGTGTATTACCCAACAGTGGAGCAACCCAGATTTTTTTTAAGGAGGGAGGGTTCAAAAGTATAATTATTTTAAATTAACAAGCAAATGTAATTATTATTTTATTGTTTGTTTAATGTAAAATTGAATGATAATTAAATGTAAAAAATAAAGGTATGTACAATGTTGTAGAGTTTATAAAATGAAATCTAAGCGATGTTTTGTACGGCTTAAATGATGTACTACTTCCTCAGGTGTTACACTGACTTTGTAGTGGACATTGAGAGCAGCTAATCCGTTGATTCTTCTTTCTGATGTGGAATTTTTTAAGCAACTTTTGATTCTTTTAAGTGTAGAGAATGATCTCTCAGCCTCACATGAAGTAGTAGTAATACCCAATATCAAGACTGTGTTTTGTGTTAGTTTCTCTGTGTATACCTACTTATTTTTATATTACACATTCACCATAACAGGTGTTCAAGGTATGCTGTGTGCCTGTGTCACCCCCAAAACAAAAACAGTTCTTTACATATGACTTTTTGCATACATGCAAATGCAATACATAGTATAGTACAGTATATATTATAATTATATAAATGATATTACAATTACATTTTTTACAAGAGGGGAGGGTTAAGATATTCAGAATATTTGAAAGCCACACAATATTTGAGCACTCCAATATCCTTGAAAAGCTACCATGTTAGGGAATTAAAATGAAAACAATTGGTATAGCTTTTGTTTAAGGCTTATAAGTTATAACAATATTAAGTGGCGTACTATAATATGACACAATGTATATAAATATATTATACTATAGTAGTATAAATTATAGTCAGTATAGTCTATAATAAGTACTAATAATATTTATGATGATTCAAATACATTAAACACCTGTTATGTCAAATTTGTATGATAATCAATAAAACATTTTGATATTTTAGGTAGGTACCTAATTATGAACGAACTATTTGGAAACTTCAGATTGGTTTTTGATATAGTCTGTGATATCCGATATCTCATCACCATCTCGCAGCCCACTATGGCAAATTATCGCAATAATGTAATATAATTGTGGTAATAGCCTATATAGGTGATATTATAGTAAGGGCCAGTTACAAAGTATTGTAAAGGGAGGTTATTTGTCATATAAATTACAATAAAAATACTGCGCTAAAATATCCACATTATATTTCGAATTAGAGCTTCAGACTTTCCAACTAATTATTAACTACAACATACGGTATTACGGTAAATAAATAAAAATGAAAACATTTTAAAATTATTTTGTTATATATATATACAATATACATGTAAGCGCAATTAGGACACCTAGAGGAATTAAAGCCCTTGAATTTGCATAATAATAAATTATGGCGGTAAAGGAGTACCCAGTATTGTTCACACAGAGCCTCCTCTAGCTGCTCTCGGTTATACAGGAAATAAAAAAAGGAGGAGAATTAGACCCCCACAAAAAATAATGTTCCGTCTGGTTGCTTAACTGCGTATAAATTTATAATTTTTTTTTTAAATATAATCCTTCCAATTGAAAATATCTGTACTCATCCATGTGTGCTAAAAAGGTGGGGCAAGCGTCACATATTTAGGGTTACTAAATTAAAAGATGATACATTAATTTGTTTTATTATTTTTTTATATAAATTTCACATTTGTTAATTTGCTGTACCAAATAAATATTTTATACCAATAATTTATAATATTTAGTAAATAATTATTATTTATTATAATATGAGGGTCAACGTCGGTCATTGAATTTGTATCTACACGATTTCGAATAATAGTTTTAAGGCCCCCTACACACTGCAGCAGTGGAGTGAAATTCTTTTGTCTTGGAGGTGCCTCCGCGATGGAGGTAAATTGTGTCGGGACTCATTTTTCTGTTGCGGCCACCGCTGCAGTGGTGGCAAAGTGGAGCGTAAAGGACACTGTTATCCGGTACCATCGATTATTGGGAATATTGCTCCCGTTGATTATTGTTAATGCATTAAAGCTAAAAATAAATTGGAAACAATGAAAACCACAAACCAGATTTCAACTTAAATTTATAAAATACACAAATAAACGAAAATATTTGTTTTTCTATTAATGTTTCCATTACGGAGTCCTCGTAAATCATAATATAGATTAGGATATACGAGGTACCTAAATACCTACCAATCATAGCTATATAATCTAGTGCTACGTAGTTTGTCCTTACGTAGTACATGTGAACTGAAAATTGTCCAGAGACAAGTTACAAATATCCCAAGTATTAATGCCTAATAATATATTAATATTATACAACTAATTATATTTCAGATCATTAATGAATACCAGCTATTGAGTATATCATATAACATTTACTAGCGGACCCACCAGCTACCTGTCCGGCTGTCCCTCTATTTAAGAAAAATCTCAGAGGCAATTGCCTCTGAAAATAAAATTACCGTTCGCCTACTACGCCACAGCATATGGGTAGGTAATACTAGGTATGTTAGCGGCGATATAGGTACCTATCTACAATATTGTTTTTTAGTTTCCATGTTAAAAATTGATAATAATAATTTTAAAAAGAGCAGTTTCCTCGCAGCAACTAACTAACAGAAAAAATGATGCAAATAGATAATAAATTTAAAAGAATAACCATAAAAAAAAAGAGAGATAAGAAATAACAAAACTACATACGTATATTTTAATTTAAAAATTGACCTGGTAAGTATGTATACATTATATGTAATATATAAAATATATAAATAATAAGTATACATGTAGGTATGTCCTAATAAATACGACTTCATATTGGTAAGCTTATTAATGTAAGAGAAGCTTATTTAAATTAAATATATAACGATATTTAAGTAAGTAAATAAGTAGTTAATCAAATTACAAATTCATCTTGGTTAAAATAAGTGATTTTTGACAGACTGACAGAAAGTTTAAAAGAAAAATGATTCAATTAAAAATATTTTTTTAAAATATTCCTAATGAAATGAAAAATATGCAAAGAATTTAAGAATGTTGCAATATCTCAACAATCCGTCATTAAATACATTCAACCTTTCCAAGTGTCGAAATTTCCTAAAAATATCCATCAATATGTCCAAATTCAAGCTGGGAGAGTTATTTTTCAATATAAAAGAATGAGGTTCAAAAATTATTTTCGGTCATCATTAACTACCAGCCAATGTAAAATTATCAGTATTATTGTGTAACGAAGATGATAAAGTCTAAAATATGACTTGAATAATTCTAATCACAAAATGTTCCAAACTTAAAAATAAATTATTATTGTTAAATTAATTTTTATTCGGACTTTAAATAATTATTACGACGTTAAACTATGATTTTTACTTCGTATTATTTAAATTTTGTTTTATTTAAAAATTAGTGTAGAATTCGAATTTAGTACTGATTGACTGTTAAACTGACCAGTGACTACTCATCAGCCTTCATAACACTCAATAATCTTGAGCAATATCTAATTGAAGCGATACTCGTCCAGAGCCATACATGCTGTTTGATGCTTCCACCGATCGTTTTCACAACCTTGTACATTAGGAAATAATATTAAACGTTAATCTGAAATTCACAGATGAAATTAATCAAGCAGTAAATTTTAAATAATATCACAAATGCTATCCTATCAGTGGCGTGGTGTTCCAGCTAGTATAGGAATCATCATTTAAATCAGATACTCTTACCAAAGAAGTAGGTACCTATGGTTACGTATGCTGAGTCAGAGCGTTTTTCCATCGTAGGTACTCGTCTTCATTCACATTAACAATATTACAATAAATTAAAAATTTTAGTTAATATTCTTAAAAAATGTTTTCATACACGAAGCATTAATTTTCGAAATTTGTTTAACAAATCTCTCTCCAAAAGATGGCAGTCTACGAAGAGTGATTTTAGCATGTAAATAAAAATCATCAAACCTACCGATTAAAAAAAACCGACAGCCCTTCTGTTAGCTCTGACTTGGATAGAGCTGAATTATTTAAAGATTATCCATCTGATACATTCCAATTCAATACTGCAATATTTTCTTCTGGTAATGTAAATGCTGTTGTCGAGTTTCTCAATCCTCCATCTCCTCCTGATTTTCTATTTATTTTAAATTAAACTATTCAAGTAGGTACCTACTTACTGCAGGCTTGCATCATCCATATGCTGCATTCCTGCAGCATATGGATACTTACTATAATTTGAAAATTTATTTTTATTATAATATAATATTATTCGTCGTCCTCATGTCACCACAGTCATCTACTTATTTTATTATAATTTTAATGATAAACTAAAGAATAATATAAAATTAGTTCAATAATCAAATAAAAAATATTTAAATGCAAATACACAAATGCTACTTGCATACAATATAACACAAGTATTAAATTGGCATAGATTAATAAACTATGTCTATATCTGTAATGGATTTAACCAGATGCAGCAAAAATTAAAGGAAATAATTAATACATCCCATCATTATAGTTATATATTCATTACTATTATTTTTCACTTGAAAAATGTAATTTATACGAAAGGAAGAAGGCTGTAGGTATTATTTAGGCAAGCAGCCTGCTTGTAGGTAGGCGGCAATTTAATGTTGCCTGGAGGTGTAAAATTTCTATAAACCTGACCCTGACCAACAGCTTTTAAATAGTATAGGTATACCAGCCACCAGGTACGTACAATCTACCTAATATATGACTAAATAGCATAAATTATACTGCCGATTAATAATTTTCGTTCATCACAAAATATATTAATATAATATACCTATTACTTACACCAGCTGGCGGCTATATACCTACTTATAGTTTGGCCAGTTTGGGTTGAATATACGTTTTCGTTGGCCGTAACATATACAGCGTACGAATAAAAACGAATTTCTTCAAAAAACTAAATAACAACACGAGACAAAAGCCTCAAAACAACAGATAGGTACTAGTGTATTACAGAAATTGTGTACCCAAACTAAAATAATATTAAATATAAATGTACTTCAGGGTTTAAGGCTTAGGCCATAGGTAGCGACTAAGTTAAGCTTTAGCCCCTATAGGAAATTTATTATTTTTAAATAAAGCTTACATGTTATTTTTAAACAAGCAAATTTGCAATATACGTTTATAATAATATTATAGATGATTTTAATTTTTATTAAAGTTCCATATTAGTAGGTATATTATAGTGAAACTCCAATACTAACGTGTATTCAAGTGTCTATATACAAATAATTAATAACTAAACAATAAACAATAAATTATTGATAGGGGGGGGGGGGGATACCCACGCTTCGATAGTAAACGCTCGTGTGTAATATAACTTCTATAGTGTATTATAGGTAGCTAGAATTCGCTAGATAACAATAAAACACGATATTTCGGAGCATTTCGATTTTCGACACTTTAAGATTGCATAAACTATGTGGTTGATATTTATAATTATTTAATTGTAATCAAAATGGTTTTTTCTTAATTAGACCTTTATCTACTGAGTATTGACTATATTTTGTATGTTATGTTGTTCTACTAAAAAATTAAAAAAATTGTGTACACCTAATATAATAATACATCGTATTATTATTTATAATATAATGACGACATTACTCTATTATCACAGAATAGATGAAAATTCAAAATAATATGTCATAACTCACAATATTATTATTGTTATTTTTTACGCCGGGCACGCGGTAGATTCGCGCCAAATAATACCGTGCACCGGCAATATCGCGACACCGCGGCCACACTGCGCGTTTGACCCGAGACCGGTTTGTGCCGGAACCCGGGGCGGCGACGTTGTCCATTCGTCGTTTTCCGTGTCGGGCCGCAATGCCGCAGCCGCCGCGCCGCCGTCGTGTGGTGCCGCCGGAGTGCCGAACAGCAGTAGTGCAGTACAGTGCTGTTAGTGTTCGGCGGCGAATATAGCTGCGGTCGCGTCCAAAACCGGATGCCGGAACGGACAAAAAATAAATTACAGTTGTCAGTGGTTGTTCTTCTTCGGTGGGTCTCTGGAGTCGTTGCATCCGTGGTGTTGCGGTCCGTCGCTTACCCAATATTTTGGCCCGACTCCGCGAGAACGTGCAGACGAGCACATTAATTCCGCGACACATTGTCCACGATTTCCTCCCGTACGAGATTCACCCGGACTCCTAGCGGGCGCGGTTCGGTTGATTGTTCGCGATCGTCAATACCACCTCGGCCCCGGGGCCGTTGCCGGAATGTGCCGCACCGAGTGAAATATTGCCGCGTAGCTCGATTATGTTGTGGAAACCGTCTAGCGCGTGCAGTACACATCGATGTAAAGCGAACACTTAAGACGGATTAATATCGTGAAAATAGAGTAACATTCTATAATATTGCCTGTAAGTGTGATCGATACTAGAATGATATAGGTACCTCTGTAATAAACTTGTCGATGTAGGTACATAATACATAATTGCGAAATTGATTTGTTATCAAAGTAGTTAGTTGGTCTAACATCCAAGATTGAATTACCTACTTATTACTAAATACTCGGATACCTTAGCACCGAGCTTAGCACCTATTGCTTATGCCGGTCGCCGGGTTGCATAGATAAACAATTTACTAGGTACTAAACATTTAATTAATCAATAGTGAGCTAAATGCTAATTGTACCTTATACGACGCATGATTTAGTAGGCCATAATGGATCCATTAAATTAATCAATTTTTTATGCAATTCAGCACTTTAGTATTTAACGATTTTATTGTTTACCATAAGTTACCTATGGCTTCAAAGATATTGGCTTAAATAACATTTACATATTATAGGTACATAGCGATCTAGGAATTGTCTATTACGTGTATTTCATATACTTAGAGGACGAAGAATGTTTTGGGGATCCATTAAAAAACCGTTCATCGCATGATGCCTTTCTAAATCTTTTGTCCTATCTTAGTCTTACTTCAATGTCGGTTAGAATCAACATTCCAACAGTTATATTTACCGTATAAAAACATAGTTCTGGTTAAACTGTATTCAAAATTCATCACCAAATATTTTTAATATTATAACAGTTCATACAAACCTAATAAATCGTTTCCACGAAAGCTCCGAAATTGGGTTTTTTAGACATCCAAATAAGAGGGAATATTCTGTTTATATGATTACCAATAATCACCGTTTCTATGCCAATTCATAATTTAATAATAGTTATTAGACTGTTAGACGCATTGGCGTCCCGAACTTAAAAATTTTTCAGAAGCTAGTTTGATATTTCACCCACCTTACAGGCACCAATAACTCAATAAAGTCCACTGTAAATATTTACTTGTTGTAATTATTACTAAAAAAGGTACTATGATTGATATTAAATTATCACCTATTGGTCGTTAGCCACCCACCATCCCTTCAAAGGCGGCTGCCTTTCGACTACCCTATTATTCACGCCACTGGTTAAACGCATCCCGCACTATAGTACAGTTGTAGAGTCCCTATTATAATAGATGAGGCAGTCGATCGTGACACCTTCGTCCTCTTCCAATTTTGTTTAGCCTAACCTTTTATTTTTTGTAACTTATTAAATCGGGATAAGTCAATTTCGATCGTAACAAACCAAACAAATTCAGACATTGAAAAAGTTGGCAACTCCTGTTACTTAAAGTATTAAGTATAGGTATTTTAGATTACTGATGCAGTTTTGTTTTTATTACATTTTTAATATTTTTGATTAAATTAAATTCAGAACTTAAATGGATAAAAAAACACGGGTAATTGCTCTGGCTATTGCTTAAATGTATATTTTTGAATTTGTTTGTTTGATAAATTATTGTAAATCTTAAAGTAAATGTATGATTTGTTGATATATTATAACAGGGTTATAAATTACCTACTTTAAAATGTGGTCGTGTAACTGTAGTTTTCGGGAATAAAATGCACTTCAGCCAATGTTCACCCTATTTTTTTTATGATACATACCCGTCATCTGGGCTCTCATAAAACATACCATGTGTGTATACTTCAAAAGTGACATAAGGTAGGTTAATAGGTTATGTATAGGCTAGTGTATACGTATTGTTTTATTTTGAATAAAGAATTAACTAATAACTAATAAAAAGTTGTTTAAAATCGACAGTTAATGCATTTTATATTTTTTATATATTATAATAACATATAGGTAGGTAATAGGGACAAAGGGTATGTGTAATGTACATACACGATGGATACAGTGTAGTTTGAATTTAATTTTCTTGAAAAGTATTCTAAACACAATAATGTATAAATATATATTAATAACCTAAGACGATACCATTTTAACTGAAACAGGAATCTGAATGGTACAATTACTTGGAAACGAATACATCTTTCTCATGACCTGTGTATTATGTATTGTCTCAGAACTTTCACTTAGGTATACCTACTCAGCTATTCTCACGATTGTAATATATTTTAAAAATACCGGAATAGAACATAACTTACTTTTGGTGAAGGTGTATTAATCTAACCACGTAAAATTTGTAAATATTTTTTTGTTTTCATAACCGTATTAAAAATTGAGGTTACCTTTGTACTATCTATAATTAATAAAATATATTTTTCTTTTCAATTAGAAATAATAAAGACCATATTATGTATTTGTAATTATTATTATAATTTAGTTCTGAGTGGAACAAAAAATGTATTGGGTTAAACAATATGAATATATGATATGTTTTTTTTGTGTCTAGACAGTTAACTCTTAATCAAGCCGAAAAAATGTTTTGATCTTTATCTTTGAGTGGTTTTTGCGGGTTTTTGGTAGAAAAGTATTAAAATTAATCGAGAGAAATAAAAATCAAAAAACTAAGGGAAATGAGAAAAGTAGGAATTTTCACGCAAAACTAGTTTTCGACAAAATCGATTTTCGTTTTTTTTTTTGTTTACCTATATTAGATTTTTGCATCAAAATGATTAAAAAATGTCTTAGTATTTTATAAACATATAATATTAATACTAATTTTGGATTTTTGTGAGAATTTTAGATATTTTTAATTATCCACTTTTTTCTGTATTTTTGATGTATATCAAGATATTTATGCATACTTCTAATAGCATTTTTGTTGATTAATAAAATAAAGCTTGAAATGCATGTTCTAATAATTAGTTGTTCTTATACCGATTAAAATATATCCAAAATATGTAGGTTCTTTGTAGTTAAAATGTATTCAATTTTTAACTTGAATACCCAAAGCTTGAAAATGTAACACAAGGTTCCTCTTAAAGGCATAACTCACAAGTTGGACCTTCCTCGTCACTTAGATACCTATAAATCTCAATAGTACATAATATTATGTACAATTGTTTTTATTGGTATCTACCTCTCCACTTCAAATATTATTATTTTTACACTGCATTTTTAAAAATTTTTAGATTAATTTTAAGCTATTTATGTTATGAGCCTATTAACACCTTAATTTAAATTTTACGGTTATTGATTTATAATATTATAACTCCTATAAATATTATAATAATTTATTAGTATACATTATGATTTGTTATTGGCAATAATTAGTTTAATCGTATGTCCATACTAGCTACTCACTAAATAACTAATAGCAGTATAAATATATAATAAAAATATAATTGAAAATATAAACCGTCTTCGCAGTCGTTGAATTCTAATTTTTACACCACTATACAGTGACCTACTGAATTACTAGGTACACACGAGTACACGACATCTAAAACTATGCAACAGAGTGACTTCCTAAGTTTCTTGTTTTCATGTTTGTTAGTGAAATAAGAGAAATTGAATTTTCAAATAAAATATCCTTAAATAATCCTTAAGCACATCAAGTTTAGAAAATAATGGGGTAAACAGATTTGTTATTTATTAAAATATTATAATTAGACGTGCGTATTTACTTTGAGTATATCGTATCAATCACTAATGTAGGAACTGTTTTCTTTAGATTATAATAACAAATAAACAACAGTCTAATTAAAGAATAATAATTAAATAGTACAACGAACATTATATTTTGAAATGGACCGGTAATTATTATTGATAACATGTTAACTTTTGATATGTTTTACAGCCGATTAAGCTAACCTTTCTAAATATACTGTTAAATCTGCTTAACGGTCAACAAAAACGAGGACTAAATTCAATTTCAGTTTGATTTTTTTTTATTCACTGGCTAAAAAAACTAGAAAAAAGTAAATAATTACACGTACAGATCCTTAAAAAGATACTTTTGCAGTTAATTAACAGTTTTCATTTTTTTTTTATATAGATATGGACTAAGGAGGTGACATGTTTCGCTAACTAGAGTATTTTTATTTCCCAAACTGTAAGAAAAAGATTTGCATCGGTATTTGCGTTTATTTTTTGTATATTATACAAATTAATATATTTCAAATATAACCGGTGCATATCGCTTATAATATTATACTAAATACTAATTATTGATTGATACAATTTAGGTATCTATAAACAGTTTTTTTTTACTTGAAAGCTAATAACCTATGTAGTTGATGCTTAATCAATAAAAAAAAAAAATAGTTTATTTATATTTCATTTCTTCTAATTTCAATTAATTTCTATTTTTTATGGTATAAATATTATTATTTATTATATACATATAAAACATCCAACCTACCTAATTCTTTGAACGTATTAACAATAAAATACGTGATTATTTACTACCATTGATTAAATATATACATAGTTTATTTAATCAATGCTACTACCCACGTTTTATGCAGTTCTCATTGCTCATTTAAATTAAAATAATTATCTTTTAATATAGATGACATGACGTCTAATGTGTACCTTTTGTAGTTTGTTATCCTTATTTTTATGTTCCTGTATTATTTTGAATTAAATAGAAAATTACATTAGTATTTAGTACTATAATAAATTGTTATGTCCTCGATGTAAATAAACCTATTACATTTTTCACTACATACCTGCACATAGGTGTCGAATAATAATATTGGTAGCACTATAATTGAGACTAGGCAGTCAGGTGAATACACCATACTATCATAGTAATATTGTAAATTTTAAAATAAAAATATTGTTGACTTAGGATTTTTGTTACGATTATACGTAAGTATAAACTATACTTAAATTGCATACCTTGATTATAAATTACGAATTTTAAAATACGTAAAATGTAATGTAAACTCGAGTGTAAACTGTAGTCTTGCGTTATTTTTAAGTAACTAAGCATAAAATAATTTAAAATTGTTATTAAGTTTGGATATAATTTTGTCCAATTTTAATTAAACTATATGTCTTGAATAGGCGTAGGTACATTGATAATTATTCTTATGATACCTACTTAATTTTAGATTCCACCTAGTAAACTGTTTATTATGCTACGGTTGTTAATATATTATGTTTTATATTATGTACCTACACTTATTTTTATTAGGTATGTGTTTTTTAGGTAATATACATAATATATTTGCATACTATCATGGCATTTATATGAATGTACCTATATTATGTATATTCGCAGATTATATCATAAAATAAACATTTTGCAAAATATGTAGTTTGATATCTGTTTCAATGAAATCTATATTTATGTTAAATTGTATCTAACATTTAATGTTTGTATAATTTGAATATTTTTACCAAAATTGTAGGTATTAAACATTTTTTCAGTTTAAATACAAATATGTTTTGAACGTTAGATAGTTAATTTAATGTGATAATTTAATCTTTATAAATGTTTTATAACTATAAAAATATTTTTAAAAAATCTTAAAAAATTAGAAATGTACACATTTTCATAAGTTTCTAATTCCCATATGGTTGAACGCTGACGCTACATAAATATACTAGAATAATGTGTAAATAATATTATATGATTAGAGATAACACCATGCTTACGGTTCAATAATACAATTTATTCACAGGGCGTTAGTACGCTTTAGCGTGTGGATATGGCTGAAAACATTGCGTTCAGTGACTGGTCGGAAAAGCTTGACGTTGCTGGAACTAATCATTGGCTTCCTGCGTACGGACTCCAGCAACCGCCAGTGGCGGTGGTTGGCAATAGCCACCAACAGAACGATCCCACATTCGATCCTAGCCCTCATGATCACACTGACTATTTCGACAACAATGGTAATTATAATGCTTTACTACTGTATACACTGTATATAATAAATTTAAACACGTATAATATCCATTATACACATATGTGTATGTATATACGTAATATTATATTATATAGGAATATACACAATATGTAGTGACTATATATTTCTATAATAATAACTTAGACGTGTATGGTGTATAAAACATCGCTCACTCAGTCTTAAACCATATTATATTCTGTGCTTAAACTAAGACGACCACGTTGGCTATCTATTGTATTCCATCGGCCATTCCGTCGATACAGATTAGTGTAACTAAAAATAAAATAACTATACCTACCAGTAAATTATAAATTTGATGGCATTTTAAGAAGTTAGCGGAATGAAATTTTTCATTTTCTTAAAGTTTTTATAAAAAAAAAAACCCAAAATAAAAAAATAATAACTAATAAGCGGCATTGTTCGACTAATTAAAAAATGTGATCATTTCGTTTTTATTATATATTTGGTAATGATTGTATTAATTCAGAATCAGTGTGATTATAATTAATTAATTTTACTGCAATTCATAATATTTGTCATACTATAAGACTCGAAATTATTTAACAAGAATAAGTATCACGTAAAAATTGGACTATTATACGAGCACGTCCGCCACGTCCCATGTCCAATCAAAACAAGTACGTTGAACCGCGCGTAGAAACGACCACGATTGTTAACAAGATCAATTTTGTTGTTTTAGTTGTTGCCCTATTGGTTACGTCAACCTACGGGTACCTAATATGTTTTTATGCTCATCATCTGGAATGACATAAGTTATTAATTATTATGTAGTTCATATTTTTTATTTGTCTGTTCTTGTTTTATACCCGTTTACAACCTCGTGTATGATACGCGGCGTATCATATTTCCGTTTTACTATTAACATTGTTAAGTTCGTACGCGCCCAATACATATTAAGCCAACATGGAATATCATGCATACCTATTTATATTTGTATATATTATGTACATATAGATAATATGAAACAAGTTATACCTATAAAATTTTTTAAAAAAATACAATTTTTAAATGATCATAACTTGTTTACAAATTAAAACATTTAAAAAAGCCGAATAGTATTTTCTTACCATTATATTTGATGATATAGTCAAATCACTCTAATATTAAAAATAACAGAGTAAGATAAATTCTAGTGAACGTTTTACAATTTGTCTATATTATAAGACATTATAAGACTACTGAATAACTATAAGACTGAGACAACACGTCATGCGGGTATGAGCGTACAACTTCCTCCATATTTTGATCAAAATATCATACTTTGTTTACAAACGCGTTTTGTATGTTAAAAAGTATATATAAATTTTCTAGAAATCTTAATTATATAAGTTACAGTATCTATATTCTTTGTATGTAGTTATTTTTAGATAAACACACATTTTTACGAAGTTAAAACTAATTGGTACGTTTACATAATATTGTAAAATTTATTAATCAACTATAGCCTATAGGTATAGGATATAGTGTTAATATCTCAAACTAAGATTAAAAATATCATTATTGCATTAGGTTCGAGATATTAATATATTATAATTGAAACATTTTGATGCACAAATTATTTTTATTGATTAATGATTTCTACATGGTGTTAATTCTTCGAGATGTCCAGGTATTTGCATATTATAAACTGAATCAACATAAATTTTAGTAAATTGAATGTTTATTTTCTAATAAAATGTTTAATATTCATTATATTATGAACACTTAAAATGATTTCATACATTTTAATTTTTTCATGTAATTACGATTTTATTCATCATAACACCTAGTTTAAATCTGTACTTAAAGTTATGTATTTCTTACTACTAAATATTATACTGGGAGATTTCAATCTACTCCCCCCTTTTTATTCAATAAATTAGTTATTCAAAATCTTATTTTAGGAATTTTTAATTGTAGTTTAAGACCATATTTTCAGATTCTTAAGATTGTTCGTATTACTTAAGGAGTGCCCTGTGGAGGTATAAACTTCTGTTTTTCAAATGAGAATACCCCTTTTCAACTGTAATTTATACAGTGGATAATTTTTCTTGAAATGTTTGGTATCAAAATTCGTACGAGTAGTTTTTGAGTTATTTAAGTTTATATTCTGAGAATAAAAGGTCTATGGATAACGGGGTTATACGATATGGAGGCTATGGTGATTATTGATAATTTTAGTCGTTAGTATTTAGCCATCAGTATTAATAATTTGTAAAACTGGCCCCAAGTATAATAAATACTTGGTCCAATTATATGTCTATTTTATATTTATTAAAAAAATTTCATTTGAACTATATTCTACATAGTTATAAATGATACGCTTACCTATACATTTTAATATAAACAATGTAACTGATGTACAAGTACATGATATTTAAATTATTTATATAGGTAACTAGGTGCCTAATGTTATATTATAATAAAACTAATATAATGCTAATATAACATTTAAGAACAAATCACATACAAGTATGTACCTACCTATTTCAATAGGTAGTTAAATAGTATTATTAATACATTAGCCATTAACCAATACAATATTGAATGTATCATTATGTGTACTTGGAATAATGTCAATAGTTTGCGAATTTCGCTGTATATAAGGTGTAATATGGAATATGATTTATCATATATTATATCCGTAAAAAAATTGCTCAAACCTCAGAAAAAAGAGGCCAACAACGGGGCAGAATATTGCTACCTAGTACCTACCGTTATTTGGCTTCACGGGACACGGAAACTACTTGCGTTTTAAATCCATTCCGTTTCTTGCGCTCGTCGCCACCGTTCACTCGTGCTAGTTTTTTCTTACAACATTCTTATATACGATAACAGAAAAATTATATGCCACAACCTGCAAAAACAAATCATCCGTGTTATACTTGAAAATTATTTAGACATTCCATGGAAAAAACAAAAAAAATACTAAATAATAATATGTTTATTTTATTATATTAAGTTATATGGGAATTGCCTATAAATGTTCAGTGGAAAATATTAAACTAATCTAGTGAATTTTTATTATTCACTTCATATTATTTGTTGTTAATATATTTATACTATTTCGAATAAGTTAGACGCTTGAATTAGGATCATGTACAAATGTATAATGTTCATAAACCGTGATGACCTTATGTTGGGAGTAAAACACCGTAAACGTGAGTTGTATTTTGATTTTTAATGATGACTAAACATAATAATAGGTATAAAGTTGATTGAAAACGGCATTTTTTTTTTTTTAATAAACCAAATAGCTGTACTTTTCATTAGACCAATATTAGGTGTATATTTTTTTCAATTCAATTTTTAAAATCCACTTATTGCTTTAATGTAAATTTAAAGTTGCATGAAATCATATTTAAAATTATAACTTTTGATTCAAATTGTTTTTTTATTTATTCGGTTGTTAATTATTTTTATATGATAATAAAAGTTTAAATAATATTACAATTCATAGAATACTTCTAAAATAAATGTCTAAATAATTAATAAAGCACCTCTTGAAACATTTCATTAAAATTTTTAATTTATTTTTAATAATAAAATAAGTACTTATAGCTATAACTATACACAGTTTATTATTGATTAATTAATATTGTAATATTATCTATATATTCATACCATGTGCTTAAAATAAGTCTCAATCATCTCGTCTAATGGCTATTTATAGTATTACTTGAGGTGTAAATATTTTTCATTTTATAAATGTGTTTGTTAACTTCTAAATAAAATAATATTTAAAAACATACATCATAATAAATAATCATCACTGTAGTTAATTTATCGCTTGGTCCAAAAAAATATTTACTACGTACCTATGTTAATAAAACAATTCTGATGAATATACACATTAATATTACACGCGTTTAAGTTTTAATAAAAAAGTTAAATTGCATAGTTTGGCAACCAAGTAAAAGGTTCTGAAAAGTTTCATTTCATCCAGCTATTTAAAATTGATTGTATTTCAATTTGATGTTCATTATTGTATAAGAAAATTTTAGTGGATATTGTTTGTTGATCATAGATTTGAATCATATTAAAATGAGTTAAACAAATTAAAAATTAATGATATGAACAATATTCTATATCATAAACCACCTGGGGCGGGTATTATGTCAGATTATCAGCAGTCAGTTGCGGTCATAAAAAAAAGCTAGCCTATATTATATTAATATACTTGAGAAAGTTTTCGGGACAAACCATGTAATCGCATCATCTCTAAGTCTCTAAGGCAAATAAGGGACCTCTCATGTTTTAGAAAGCCTGCTAGTAATCCCTATTTCAATCTTTTTCCCTTTTTTTTAGAAATATTTAATGCTGTTTTAAAATTATTTTTGTATTGCCAAAATTTATCAAAATGTATGTATAATATATGTATTTAAACGTAGTATACCATATGTACCTATTTAGTTTTGAGGTGCAGTTATAATTTTTAAACATACACAAAAATATCGTTCACGGTAGCATATATTCCGCGTAACTGAGAGACTTCAGAGTATGTGGTTGGACCCGGGCCCTAAAAATGTTTTTATTTAAATTGTAAAAATGTTATAATGTCTATTATGATTACTGGAATTCCAAATGTTTAATAAAATCTTGAAATCTTGAACCTTGCTCATATTTTCAAAACATATTTTTAAATTGTGAGTTTTGAAACGGTTTTCCACAAAATACTATGAATTATCATAATATATACTCTAAATACTATATTAAACAAATAATAATATTAAAAAGTACATAAAAGAATTTCAGAAAATAGATGAAACACTCCTAAGATCTCTCGGATATTTTCATGTATGAAGTGAGGGTGTTGAAAATTTCGCTCTCTGGCCTAAATGTTGACATTATGCCACTGTCTATTGCGGGCACTTACCGCAATTATGTTTTTTCTTTTAATTTTCAAATAACTCATAATTGGAACATTATCATAATTCATTTTATATGAATCCAAATAGTCAGTTCCTTCTATTACACTTGATTATAATATATTTTCATTTCGAGACAATCATTGAGGTGGCCTCGTATCAATCGTCACGTTTCATTGCGCCCTTCGTACGATCTCGTTTCCGTATTCCGTATAGATTCTTGGCCGAGTAATAATTAATATGCACGCGTAGTTTCTAATTTTCTATGTCATATAGGCTATAGAGCATAGACTATATATTATTGAAGTGGCATGCATTTTTGATCACGTGTCTTTGTTTTCGTCTTATTAGTTATTACGGCACACCAACACGTAGGACGACGTGTGTATGAGCTGTTTATAACGACCGACGAAATATGTTAAACGATTTGCCGACACATTGACAAAACATTATGCAACTATATATGCCTGTATAACAAATAACTGTACGAATTGTAAATAACTTCTATAGATAATAAACACTGTCGCTGTGTCACTACCAAGAGATAGTATAACAAATACTGACGTGCTTAAAATTTCTTAGAAAATAACATAATATAAGGTAGAAACGATTTTTAAGTTTGAATATATCAAACATAAGGAATAATAGATTCCATTTATTATCCCTTAAATGATTTTATGTCGTACACTTATTTAGCTGTAATTGTTTCTAATTGATTGAATTCATTTGGTCGTGTTACAGAAGACGATAACGGTGACGAAGATAACTGGTCATCGTTCAACCAAAGCAGTTATGGGGGAAACATCGTAAGCAGCACATCCTATATTTTTCTAGAAACAATTCTTGAAGAAACATCTGATGATTTGCGGACGGATTCAGAAAGAAGTAGTGAAGAAGGTAACATTTTTAAATAAAATAACAATTATTATTTAATATTAAGTATAAAGTTAATGATCATTAAATTTTTTACTATTGATATTTTATAAACCCATTCTTTTAAAACATCGATATTACTATTAACATAAATGGATTCACATAATTTAACTATTCAAATAATTGTATTGATATTTATAATAAATGAAAAATAACTATTAGTTTATCTTATTCGAAAAAACCAGAGTTATTTGGGTTTATCTACGTGATTTGGCTTGACATTTTCCATAACTATTTCTATTATTATTTTTTAGAAATTACAATATTTTACAAATATTTGGGTTTTTATAAAGAAAGATTTCTTTTGTTTTTTGTATATTTATGGTAATTTTAAACTTTCTACCTTTTTTCGTGATTTTGATGAATTTTGTTTACATTGTAACTTCAGACGCTCACAAAAAATGTCTGTGGATTTATGCCTGAACTATTTTTTACTTTCCACTAACAACAACTTATGAGGAACGTTGTATTACATTTTCGAGTTTTTTGGCAGAGCGAAAATTTTTTTATCTACAATAATTTTAAAACTAACTATATAACTAATAAACCTCGAAATTTTCTTATGCCTATATAAATAAATCAAAGAGTCAAAATATTTTGAAAATTGTATGGTGCATAGGCATTGGTAATATATAAATATACATTTAGTAAACATTTCATGCACCTACGGTTATTTTTAGAGTTACATTAAAAAACAATTTTTAGTAGGTACTTACTAGATAATTATATTATCATTTTCCAATTGTATGACATTTAACAAATTATTTAGACTAATTTCGAGACCATTTATATTATAAACCTATTCACATCATTGTATACGGTCCGCTGATGTATTGAATTTTGAAAAATTAATAATATATTATATAATTTGTTACGTATGTACAATGTTTTAGTTAAAATTAGTTCAATTTATTATTGAAAAAAATGCTGATAATTATAAAAATATAATATAACACACACTATCTTTAGGATTTATGCCAATCCACCCGGTAATGGGTAGGGGGACCTTCGCTTAGAATCATTTTTTTTTATTTACAATGTTTTATCATTAAACAAAAATTTAACCCATCCATTATCTACTCAATGATCATGTACAGTAGCAAGTACTAATTCAACAGTATACATTATACAGCCGATTAAATCTCTTAAAAAAAATTAATTCCAATAAATTTCTTCCTATTTAAAAATAAAACTAATTTTAAAATTGTAAATAATTTTAACGTAAGTATAATAAAAACAAAATTTTAATAACAAATTGTATTCTTTAAAATATATATTTATATATTACGTGTTATTATATCATATATACTTCCCCTGTGCTTATCTATATTTTAGTAAACACTTATCGCATATTAATTGGTATAATATTGCTAATGAAAAAAAAACTATCTCTTTTATGGATTCCTTGTCCTCCTGATTATAAATAAATGCAGACATTAAATAATAATATTCTGAATAGCATAAAGAGTTAACTGTTTATCGGTGAATAATATACAAACTTATCTTGTATTCATGTAATTCTGTTTTACGATTTTTATCACAACAAAATATGGTTTGAACATTTGAATTTTGAACTCCATAAATACAGGAATATATCGTATTCAAATCGCCTAAAATATAAACAATACGATGCATAATGCATATGTTTCAATTGTTTCAAATATGAAATATGTATTTTAAGTATATCATTTTGCAATAAAATCATTTTATAATAATTCGAGTAAAACCAGTTTTTTTATAACTGTCCATGCTTTTATATCTATATTAGAAATTGTTTATTATTATTCTTGACATTGAAAAATATAAAGAGTTATAAAAGAGTCTTAATGTATAATATATTAGATTATACACTTATGTGTTTATGTTTATATTACAAGAAATTGTATGGACGATATTGTTAATAACCACAGGAGCTCGCACCCATTTTTTTTATTTGTAAATTCATGGCATGCGCTAATGTACTGTGTACATAATATGTACTAATAACTAGTCTGAGACACAAGGTGACTCATCCTATATCTCACGCCTAGAGTTCCAAATGTTTAGAATTCCAGTTTTAATATTCAGTGTCCTTCGTTCCTTAAAATGTTTAATTAGGCAACCCAAATAGCACAGATACGTGTAAACAGACATATTTTAGTATTTAAAAGGAGCTTATACAAAAAAATCGATAATTTACGAATATACATTATAACACAAACATTTTTCAAATTATAAATTAGAGTTTAAATGATTCTAATAATTAGTGTCAAATAATGATTATAGACATTAAAAAAACTGAGAAGTCGATCTGCTGTATAGTAGATTTCAAGTAAACCTTCGTTGTTATTAGAAGTAGATTACTGTATTAGTAATGGATGTGTTGAATATGAATTCTATGATAAATAATTTCTTACGAAAAACCATTCTAAGCAGGGACTGGGTCAGACGCTATTCTTAAAGATATATTCAATAGTTTATTTAATATAATGTGAAGTCCTTAGGGTTAATATTTTTAAATAACAACAAACTAACTAGAAATTGTCAGAGGAAAAAATTGTAATTTTCCATTTCAATATCAAACTTTATAAAAATGTTAAAATATGTCTAAATATCATTACAAGTTTTAGTATATTTTTTGAAATATATCATGGCAAAAAAATGCAACTATAAATATTTGCTAAATATGCACCCCCATGATGTTAAGTATAGTTAATCGTTTTTGAAGAACAATAAAAAAGAAAATAGATTTTTTAGAAAACTTTCCTATTTTTCGTATATATTTTCATTTTTCCCGGTAATTTATGTATCAGGAATTTTTATTCTTGACCACAAAAATATAGGTAGGTCCTAGCCATCCAATTTTCTGTAAGTATTTTCAGTTGTATCGTTTAATTTTATGTTTTTATAAAGCTTAGTCGTGGAACCTACAGCCATATAATAATAAATTGTGATAACTTAATGTGTTATCATATTTCTGCAATATACATTTTACTTTCATGTTATAATAATGGCACCTCTAGGATCGTTATTGAAATAATAAATTGTAGTACATTCTGTTGATTTCCTATGCATGAAGTATTTCAGTACCTGTTTCTCGATGTCCTGTGAACAATTGTCAATGTATTAATTATGTAAACTTGTTAGTTGTTCTCGTATACAATATGTGAACGTTTTTAAGTAATTTTGTTTCCCTTATCGTGTGGCATGTGACTATGCACATCTAAATCTTCACTTAACTTTTACAGATTTTATAAAAGAAGAAAACTGGTCTGTGATAAACCGTGGTGATCCGTTTAACTTGTTCAACTTAAGCAACAATAACAAACAGACGACCATCAGGATGTATGACAATAACGATCCTGGAGTGCATGACGACGACGACAACGACACAGTATTGTTCTACAGGGACAACCTACAGGATCATCATTTGTGGACGACTGGTGCCGGCGGGGGGCCGTTGACCAATGGTTGCGGGGGAGGTAGCCTGTTGCAGTTCGAGAGCCTGGAGAAACAATGCGAACAAACCGTGTTCCGGACGACCGCCACCGCGACACCGTTCATGACCAATAGCGCGGAGTCCCTGAACGCCGCCCAACGTCCGGCGGGCTTGCCGCGCCGGAACAACTTTAAACAACCCACGACGGATGACGACTGCTGTACTACCATGGACGACGACGAAGCCGTGTTATGCAGCACGCCGTTCTCGAGTTTCGCGGCCGACGGATCCAGCGTCAAGTCACTGAGCAAGAGCATGGAGAGCGTGCACTCGACCGCCAGCCGGAAACGATGCAACAACAACTGCAGAGACGGCGTGAACGACGTGTCTCAGAGTCTGGATGAGTTGCGTCTGTGTGGCAGGGATGACGGGCAACATGACTCAGTGGCAGCGGCCGCCGGGGCGACGTGCGCTGTGGCGCAACCAGCCACCGGTATGTACAAAACGGTCGACTGTCTCATCGACCCGGAGTATTGTGAAAAAATGGACGACGACGACGAGGACGAAACGGACGGTAAAAAACTGGAAGACGTCATACAGGGGGTAGGATGTAAGCAGCAACAGCAGCAACGATCGTCCGAGAACTTGAGCGAAGATAGTGGTTTCGGGGATCAGGTGCCCCGAGGTCCTGCTACCCAACAAACGTATAAACCCATCGCCGAGGACGAAAACTATTTTGAGATGTCGACGAAGAGCATCGCGACGATCGCCGCCGCCGTTTCTGCTACGACCGCGCAGTGCTCTGTCACCGTCAAGGAGAAGGGGACAGACGACGACGACGACGACGAGATGAAATCTAAATTTAGCTCAGCCTGGCACAGCTATCCCGATCTGGGCGATCGTCCGTCAGTGACTACGGAATCTCCTACAACCGACGACGACGACAACCGCCGGCATCACCACCTCCACCATCATCACCACCGCGACGGTACCGCGATGGCGTCCCGTTTGCCAATGTCAAGCACGCCCAACTTGTGTGCCGACGGTTTGCTGGCTCACGCCGACGGTGACTATTTGCGCTCAAAAAAGCTGTTAGATTCCACCGTATCGTTGGACAGATCGCACTCGCTAAAGCGCATACATTACGAGAGCGAGTCAGCTCTGAGTGCAGCTTCTTCGCGTGGTAGCAACCTACTGATAACCACCAGTTTCGTGAACCTGGCCACCGCGCCGACGCCCAATAAGGGCGTGCACTTTTGTCCGGTCGTGTCCGAAGTGAACTGGCGCGAGAGCTTCAGCAGCAGCAGCTGCACTGACGTCGGTGGCGGCGAAGACGACAACGGGTCGGACGAACCCCCGGAAACGGAAGACGACGAAGACTATGACCGGGTTAGTGACGAAGCCGACGAAAACATTGACACGATGGTAATGAAACTGTTGACCGGTTTGCCGTCGGAAACCAGGCGTCCGAGTGTGGCGGAAAAACAACAGCTGCGCGAACGGCTGGACTTCATCACTGGCGGCTCCCCACCAATGTCGCATAGGATTGTTGCCGCGCCCACTAATAATAACACTGCGGCCACCGGTTCCAACAGACACGGTCGCAGTGTTCAACCGCGACCGATCGAAGTCGAAGCGCCCGCTGTGGTCGCCATGTCAGCTAAACCGAAAACGATCGGCGACAAGCTCGGTGGATTTTTCCAGCGGTTCTCGTTGCGCAGACTGAGCGGTCGGCGAAACAAGGACAAGAAGAAACAAAAAGTGGAAGAATGCAGCGCAGCGGTGACGGCACAGCCGAGTAATAACAATTGTAGGCCCGACACCCCACCACCCCCGCCGCCCGTTTCGGGACGACCGTCCACTGCCGCCGCCGCATCCGATAGGGGTAAAAAACCGCCGTTACCCCCGCAACCCCCGTCAGCAGATGGGTATACAACGCGCCGGCGCCTCATGTACGATGAAAATCGCGGTAGCCGACTGCCGCCACCGCCGGCACTGCCGACGGCCGGCAGTCGTGCGTCTCTGCAATCGCGGTCGCCCGCCGCCGCCGTTGCCATGTCCCGTCCGGATCACCGGGCCGGTCTACTGGAGACCGACTTGGACTCGAACGTAACTAGGACATCGTCGTCATCGCTCATGATGGGGGGCGGTGGTTGTAGCCCCAACAAAAAGGCCCGTAGTCTGCTCGACTTGGGCGCTTCGTCGGCGAAATTGTCTCTGGCTCCTAACGACTCGAACAGATCGTCCGCCGACGGGTCGTCTTCAAACGCAACCGATTACAGGGCCAAATCCATGGAATTTCTGTTGGACAAGGAAAATCAAGCTGCTGTTCAGGTAAATTGCAATTTATTTAAGTAATTTTATAAATTATGTGTATATCGTCAATGATACTGCGTATAGATATTCGCGATTACCCAACACACGCCTAATATATGGCAATGAGTATATGCAGATTGTATACGCCGTACTTCCGTTTGGTAATAGGTTTATCATTGACATTAATCTAATGTCTAGAAAAAAAAACGATAGTTTAAACAGAAGCGATTTATATAGGTCAGCAGGAATAATTTGGGTGGTAGCGAATTTTGTGGGTCATTCGGCACACGTGGGGGGAGGGGCCGTTTGTCAGAGCGCAATCAATACACTCAGCGCAGCATCGTGGCTCGGTACAAACGGTTACCAGTAGTTCTTTAATCTTAGTTTTCTTAAGTCAAAATCTTTAAGTTACAATCGAATAATTCACCCCAATGGAAATGCATTAATACTTAATGATAAGTACTAATTGCATATAGTATTATAGGCGCTGTATCCATATATTTGGTACTTTGTGTGGCACAAATAGGAAACATTCTCCAATCTTATGATCTCTAATATTATTTTTATAACTTATGAGTATAATATCATCAGTTATCACCCTCTTAAAGAAAATAATGAGTGAAGTATGTATAAAGATAAGGATTGTTAATAATTTGGCAAGCTCATCGTGATATAAAATATTGTTATATTACATAAGTATTATTTATTTTTAAGAAATTGTATGACATTTTTTTTATTAATTTGTTGCATTGAATTTTTCTCAAATTACTATTTAGAAAATTCGTATAGTGATATTACATTGTTGTTGTGTATCGTACTATATCGTCGAACCCTTTTCTACATAATAGCCTCCCATGCGTGTGGCAATAATTTCTCTAAAACGCGTGTTCGAAGTCTTTCCCATTCAATGATTTCACATTAATATGATATTATGTTTATTAAAAAGACTAATAAACACTGAGAAATAAATTTTAACGATTTTCGATGAGCCATAAAAGCGTGATAATAATTATTAATTAAATTAGTACAAAGAATAGTAGATTCCTGGCCGCGAATACTAAACTATAGATGAACAACTTGGTCAATGGTCAATAAACATTAATCGTTACTTAGAAAATTATTTACGGCTTTATTTCACACAGAACAATTGTTCTTCGAATTTTGCATTATTTATATACGTAAATTTATCTCTTATATTATAGGCTACCTTACCTACTATAGTCCTATATTAGTGGTAGCAACATCAAACACATACTAATTAGATTTAAAAATATGTCATGAATAATGCGTATTTTAGTTACACAATATTGTAGCTTATGAAATATTTAATCAGGCTTTTTTCAATGATTGTTGATTGATATTATATTATAATATAAAAAGCTAAGTATATATATTTAAATAATATGCTGTACAATGATAATTACAAAATTATATTTAAATTTTTTTAAATTTTTTTTTCATAAGACTTTTCACAACTTGGAAAATGTGTAGCTAATAATATATAATTATTAACTTTACTTTATATAAATATATAATAATATTATTATTATTATTATTTTTTTTTATTAGCCTTTATAAAAATTTACCTCAACAATTAAAGTGTCTTACATCTAAACAAAATAAAATAAACTATATGTGTACAATATAATAATATTATAATATACTATATTATAGACACTTATACAATAATTGACTAATGATCATATTCAAATGTTACTATGTACATGTTTTTATTAGAATTTAGAACTACTAGAAAATGTACTAGGGTCTTAATTCAGGTTAGACATAATATACGTATTAATTATATTTGTTTCAATATATTATTATTTATTTATCTAGTGTTGAATCCAAAGCTAGCATTATATTCATAAGACGTTTTATTCATATAAACTAATTATGCGTATCAGTTCTGGCATATGTAACTTTTTGTATATTTATTTGCATTGGCGCATTGCAATGTTGCAATGACAACGTGTATACGCTAGAACTGTGAAATAACATCTGTATATGGTTTTTAATTTTTATAATATCTTGACATTTTATTGTATAGTGTACTATATACAAAAATTCACAAAATTATTTACTTTTTTGTACTCAAATAATAATAGATACCCATATTTTAATAACACATTACATAAATATAATATTTATTGGAGCTATTAACTCATTTAACTGAGTTTATTTAAAAAAATTAGTGTTAATAAAAAACCATGGCAATGTATAAAAATCTATATAACCAAATGAGTTTATTTTATATTACATGTAGATTTGTATTTATTGTGATGTTATATTACAAAAATATTTATTCGGGCGTATTAATATTTTATATTTTATCGAAGAATAGATCCATAGAACATTTTTCCTTTAGAAATAAAATGAGAAATAAACTTAATTCAAATAGTCAGCCGATTATAATTTATACTTGCAGTGTCGCCTCCGCACCTTAAACGCCCACTACCTACTGTCCTACTCTCAAATACCAAATTGCAGTATGTGCTTATTTTTATTGGCTGTTAGTTGTTACCGTAATAAAATTACGGTAAAATGCATATTAGTTGCATGTTTATGCATTTTAAGTTGTACTATAATAATTATTATTATAAAACTAATACAAATTTAAGGGTAAATTACAGCTAAAAAAGATTTGTTTTATAATTTTAGAATAAAGTTATAAAATTAAAAATTGAAATTAAAATTACAAAACCGTAACATATAAGATTAAAATTATTTTTTAAAAAACTAAAGGCTTGAGAATAAAGTGAAATTTTTACGTCATTTTTAATGTGCTGGTTTTCATTTTTGAGAGAGAAAATTTAAAATAATCTATAGGATTTTATCTTCGTATATAAGTTCAGACTCAAGATTTCAAGTAAATGTTTACTTTTACTTAACTTTTATGTGGTGGATCCATTGATGTGTTTCAACGTTTTACTTAAGCATAATGCCCATAGAACCGCACATAGGATATCCATGCACATGTAGGCCAATCAATAATTCATAAAGTCCACCTACTGCATATTCCCCTTCTTATATTGTCAACATGCCAACATGCATTGTGTACACTATTATAATACAGTACATTTTTGTTTTTTTAGTCTCTGTTTTACTGACTCCGTTGAGTATCCTAACTGTTTATTTTTAATGTCCAGAAAAAAAATGGTTTCTATAGAACTTGTTGCCAAATCCAGTACACACCATATATGAGTATAATATGACTGGTAAGAACTAGGATGGATTTGTTTACAATCTATTTCATACTACTTGTATATTTAACTTTATGTATAACGATTTTTGGAAAGTAAAGAATTAATAACTATTTAAATTTGAAACGAAATACGTTCATTTTCATTATCAAAAAATATATAAAAATAGTATTTTTAAACTTTATTCGAAATTCATTGAAAAGAATAAACTATTTAATTGATCTTTTAATAGATTAATAAATAGTGTTCAAACAAACGCCTCGTCGTCAAACGGTTACTTAAGACATGTAGTTTCTTTTATACTTATTCAAAGTTTCAAAAATGTTACTTTTATTATTATATAAGTTAATAGATACTTACTTATGAATTAGTATTCTTATTTTGTTATCTATCATAGACTGTAATAAATTAGATACTATAATCAACATTTCTGCATTTAATAAATATTTTGTAGAGTACCTGAAAATATTGAATTTTATTGACATAATTAATTATTTAAAAGTACACAATATTAACCTCACATTTAATATAAATAATATAATATTATCATTATATATTCAAAAATGATTTTACTTACCATGCATTTTTTGTACTACGTCTATAAATATATTTTTTTCTCCCCTAAAAATATTCGTTTAAAATAAGTAAGCTGTCTTAAAAACATTTATCAATATCTTGAATAGTTTAATGTCAACAGACATATAATTTGTAGAATATTCTGTGTCATACTATACTCATATGCAATTATGTAAATGATATAGCCCTCATTGTTCGTATAAAACTGACACATTGCACTTGGTACCATAAAGTTCAGTATGATGAATCATCTATAAATAATCAAACTACAACCCTTAGCACAATTTTCCATGAATTACTGATACAACTAACTTCACCATAGCTGTGGTAAAGGTAAGCGGTTTTTAAATAAAAGTTCACCTTGTAATTCCCTTCCCTTCCCCTCTATTCGCCACGCTGTTTGACAATGTCGTGTGTGTCAGCTCAAACTAGGGCTCATCGTGACAGGTAGGCGGTACCACCAGTTCGTAACTTAGAGATAACTATGTACAGAGTGGTCGCATACAATTTGTTCTAATTTCTTACCATATAAATCATTAATTTGTATGCGTATTGTTATTTTTTATTATCGCTTTTTAAGTACATACAATTATATTACATAAATAGTATTGGTATTTTATATGCATTGCATATTATATTATTACATACTTAAACTAGTTTGTACATTTTTGCAATTATTCTTCAAGTGTGATTCTTATCAAATCCGTCTATTCGAATGATTATTATGTTGTAATTTGTAACATACCCACGAGTAAGGTAAATGCCATATTATTTATATATTGATAATATTTATATTTGACTTGTTAATACCTAAGTGAATTGGTTTTTAATATTATAACATTCGCCATCATACTATAACTGCATTTACTGAGGATTTTAAAATTAGGTCTAAATTTGTAATTTTGTATTATTTTGTCTCTAATATCATTTGTTGTTTATTTTAAAACGTTATTTGATAATGATATCTTATGTTTTGGTAAGATTCTTAATTTATTAATACATATACATATTATAAGGAAATTAACTACCTATTCGTGATCTACATTTTGGAAGGTTCAATGCATGTTATGATAAGCAATACATTGAAACAATTATTTTAAAAGTAACTAAATAAAAAAAGTAAACTATTAAGTTTATAAATAATAATTTACTTTCACGTTTCGTCATGATATTTTGTATCAGCATAACGCTGTAGAGTCGTGACAAAATATGGCTCACGCTATAATATTTAAAGACAAAAGCCGAGTAGGCGGAGTCGGTTTGATTACTGTCAAACGTCAAGCCCTTCCGTGTATTGTTTTAAAGTCTCTTTAGAACTGCAGTCTGCTTATAGGTAGGTACATGGTCTTTGCTGCACAGAAAAAATATGTACTACCCACATTTCAAGTAATATCTTCTTACTCCTATGGACTTTTATCAAATTAAACAGCCGTGCTATCTGTACCGCTGTAAGATAAAAAATCTCGAGGTATTGTAAATATATGTGTTTATTAAAACACTTTCGTAGGTTGCAAATAGTCATCAACATCATTTATTTATCTGTTATTATTATTTTTTATGCACCGTATCTTTTTCATTCGTAGTTCACTTTTATAATTTTAAATTGCATCATATTACATATTTCAACTTTTAATATTAATCAACTGCTTATTTTGGAATTAAATTATTTCTAAAGAATGTCGTTGGTCTATTTATTAGATTCTCAGCGGAGCAATGAATGTATTGATTTTACAATGTTGTGCGTGTTTTTATTTTTGTGCCTGAAGATTCTGAAAATACTTTTTCTAATAGAAAAATTCTCCGGTCATTAACTTTGAGGAATATTTCTGATAGAAAATTGGATATAATTTATACTTTGGTTATAAGTTTCTTAGTACTTTCTAAATTATAATGGGGAGAACAAAAAAAATAAATGAACATGTATTACAATTTTAATATCATTATTACAATAATTGCTCGATGAGCACGGTTACCAAAAAGTTAGACCATTTCCACCAAAAATCGTTTTTCGTATACGGTTATAGATATATCATTGAATTCAAATTTAACAAATCAAATTATACAGGGTCCCAATCAATGACGATCTACATTACACCTTTTTAATTTTTATTGTTGCTTAATTAGATTTCAAATGTAATGGTACTTTAACTTATTTTTGGTTTTATTATTAGACTATTTACGTTTCAATGTTTATTTCATTTTTGCGTGTTACGTTTAAATGTTTTCCAAAGTACTACTTACTATGTACATTATATATATATATATATATATATAAGGTGACCTACTTATTCAATGAGGTTGTCTACTTTATTAATTGTTATACGATCGAAATTGATTCAACCGATTCGACATTCATGTGCATACCTATTATATATGATAAGGATTATAAAGGGAAAAGTTTTCAATCAGATGCCGCTATTTTCATTTTATGATTCTAATATATTTGAATTTTATATATACATACTTATACATCAATATTACCGTAACACTAAATTTTACCTACTTACTTAAGTGTAGTTTTATATTATAGGAATACAAAATATACTACAGAGCTTAAATATTAGCTACTTTATACTTCATTTTCTAAGTTTATTTCTTTAAAATAATAAATATAGGTAAATGGTGAATAATAATGATTTACAAAGCAATATATTTTAGCATTAAAATCTAGTTAGTTTGACGATTAAGTACTTTCCTATTATTATTTCTTCTGCTTATTATTTTTAATATCTAGTTATTAGTGAAGCGTACACTGTAGCATCCATCATATGACATAATTATGGTAAACGAAGGGTCATGCTGTCAAATAATATCTGGTCAGGGACATTGTGCGGGCCGCCTTATAAAGTTATAACTTATAACTTAAAACTAATAATAAGAGATGGAATCGATCGGTACCTACGTAGTCTCTTTTTCTCGTCTCCGTTGACCTTATAACTCAATAGTGTTTGATACATTATATCAAAAACAATTCTAATTTGAGATTAAGATGAATAAATCGTGTTTTATTTCACTACTGATATTAATTGTTAAATAAAAATATTTAAGTAAAAAAAAAATCCAAGTATTTTAAATTTTAATGTCACCGTCTACATTCTTCAGAATTATAAATTAAAAAAAACTTTTTAATTATAATGTGTAATGTAATGCCATTATGTGAGCAGAGGCTCCCATGAAAAAAATTAAAACACATTCCAAAACATAGTATTTTAAATAATCTCGTGGTGTTTATGTTGAAAGGATGAAACATGAATCCGATATACGTCCGTGATAAAAATAGTTTAAGAGTTGTGACCATCTTAGTAAGTAGGAAACAGTATTATGAAAAAACTACTCTATATTATGTATTTATACATTTGTCAATTTGAACGTTTTCAAGAAGTCGAGAATAATTTATAAATCAACCAATAAAATATGTATTACATGTTAATAAATAGTAAGTATACATATCTATATGTATCATTATATTGATTATATATTGAAAATTGGAAGTTATGTTAAATGTTAGTTTGTTAGTACACGATATTGCATCAATACATCTTTAAGTCATATTCATATTCTTGCGCTTTTAATTATTATTTGAACTAAATACTAATAATTAATGGATAAGGTGTCTGCTGAAAAAAAATTTGAAAAAATGTAAAAAAAACAAACTGTAATACCCACTATTGTTGGTTCTATTTTCAACTTTTATAATAATAATCAATAAACCACCCCTCCATTTTCACTTAAAATTATTCTGTAGGTACATAATTTATTTTTCATCATATCTATAAATTCGAACTAGAAGTTACTAAACTGTTAAAATATGTAAATATACTAAAGTTAATAGTCCATTAGAATGGTTTTACAAAATTATAAAATGGATGTACTATTGAATTTTTGTTGATTGATTACATAATACTAATATGTAATTACTATAATGTTCAAATGATCATTGCCGCTATATTTTCTAAACAACTACTCTTTCGAATTTTAATTTAGATTAATAAAAATTGTCAAAAAATTATCTGCTGAATAATTTAAAGTGAAAAAGAGAAGTCCCGTTGAAAAACAAAAGTTTTTATTTCCATGGGACACTTTATATGGTACTAAAAATGTCAAGAATATTAGTATAATCTTTATATACATAGTAACAGCACATTTTACATCCATAATAATCCACTTAACTATGTTATTTTTAAAATTAGAGTGAATTGGCCTTTAATACAATTTAAAAGTAGATTATGATCTTGGTTATCTTGTAGATTTTTTATGATATTTTTATTATGTGATCATTTTAATTCTATACATTTATATAAATTTTAAAATGACTATAATTTGCTTCAAATTTAAAGTGCTCACAACTTGCTTGCTAATAAAAATACCCTTACAATCTTACGAAAAGCCCAAGATATTATTAATCTTACCTTTAGATTTTATAATATGTCAATTCGTTGTATCTGGATTATTGTGAACTTAAAATGTTGCACGCTTGTGAGATTTAAGCAACGCATATTGTAACTACGTGGTGTCCTCTTAAGAAAAATCGATTCGATATCAGTTTTTTTTTAATTATAAAGTATATAAAATATAATATAAAAACTTTGGAAGTGTTTTCAATTTACTTTCATATTTTAGTTGAATTTTTCGAAATTATTACGTTAGTGTGTATAATATAAGTATATTTATTTAAGTATATTTTATACATTTAAAAATTTATTTTTTTCTAAAGGTGCTATACAACTATCGATAACTATAAATTAAATATAATTATTACCTTAACCATATGTATTATTTAATAATTAATAAATATCTGAGGATCTTGCTTTAGTTTTGGGGCTTTAACATTTAGGGGCCTTATTAAGAGAATATTTTTGTTTAATTGTGTTAGAAGGGTGTGGTAAAGAGTCTCGACTTTCATTTTTAACAGTTGGGAGTTGGGACTTAACGTCCTAACCTAACCATGTTGTTTCTTTGAGATGATAAATGTTGAGCCCCTCCACACACACACAGTGATGTGACTATATATTCGAATAGTAGTAAATTCAATAAATAATCATACTATCTTTCTACAAATATTATTGTAAACAAACTCTCTATAATTTATATTATATTAGTTTATAGAAATGTACAGTACTGGATCAAATACTTATCATTTATCAATAAACAAGTTTTCGTTAAATGTTCCTATCTTTGTTCATAATCCATGATTAAAACCAATAGGTAACAATGTACAATGTATTATAATCTAAAAATATTATTATATAGTATTGTATATTGACCTTTAGTGGGGAAAGTAATTAGGTACCTAATTGGTATAGATCCCGATTACAGTGAAATATGGCATTATTAGGGAATAACGGTCATTGCATTTTTAGACGTTGCACACAGTTCTAGTTGAAAAGTATTGAATTTGTAGACACATTATTTTTAATTACATTAATTTCTTTGAGTAGTTTTTTTTTGTATTCCGCGTCATTCTTATAATATAATTTTGGAAGTTTCTATAAAATATAAAATGGACAGAATTGAAAAATGGTTGGATGAAGACGAATACTTGTTCACGAAATCAATGCACGCTTATATCGAGAGTCGTATAATTTGGGACCTTAAGCGATTACCAATATCTGTGTTTCGTATGAAAAAGAACCGTTATGAAAATCCAAAATTCCGTTATAGTGTCAGTGCCTCAGTTGTGTCATTTTTGTGATTGTTTTCAATCCCCGCGAATTTCAAACTAAATATGTTTGTTTTTTATTTTTGGTTTTAGGCTCCAGAAAACGAACTTCGTAAAGTAAATGTCAACAGTGGAGAACGAATACTCTCTGAACATGAGTTACGCATACAGCGTTCTTTGCAAAGACTTAATCTTCCTGAATGGTACAAGACATGCAATGTACCGGCTCAAGGATTTATTTTGAAGAGACATAGTGATGCTGGTTATACGACCAGTATGTCTAGCCTATCGTCAAACCAATCACAGTCACCAAAAATGTATTCTAATTACAGTAAGCAGTTTATAAAATAAAAGATTGCAATATTGTTTTCTCTATACAAATAAATATATTGTTGTTTCAGATAATACTCTGCTTAGTCCCCAAACACATGCTGCAACTAAGAATTTTTCACGTTGGAGTACTAGCCGCTTAAATGGATCGAATTCAAATAGTACATCTCCTTGTAGTTCCACACGGTCATCATTTAACTATCGTCAACCATATTTGGGTTGGAGATCTCAGGAAAAATTATCCAAACCTAGAACACCAGCTGAACGACTTGCTGCTGGATTACTTGCTCAACAACACCATGAACAGGTAATTTTTATATTGAAACATTACAATCATTTTTATTATTTTCATAATTTTGAATTTAAATAAGTCATCATTGTGTTAATTGTGTAAGTATTAAATTTGCTTGTATGAAATAGTAAACAGATGATGTTCAATAGTAATTCCCTTACTTGCTAACACCGATAACTCAAAACATTTTTAAATTAAAATAATATTTAAAAATTCCATATAATATATATCATTAAATAGTCAAATAGGTTCTATCCTAATTCTACAGCTTATGATTTCAATTCATATACCATTTTATTGACGGGTAAAACCGATGTGGAACATCCTGGCACTTTTAATATTATAAATACATTAATTAGTCAAAAACTTGCAAAAATGCAACATTTCAATTTTGAATAATTTTATATACATGGTTATCTAATCTTTATTGGATTGTTATTTCTCTATTTTAAAGCCATGTCAAACAAGCTTATCTGAAGTACAGTCATCAATTAAAGAAGTGACATCAGCTATAGCCAACTATGTATCATCATCGACACCGGATGGAAGTAAAGAAAGGTTGAATACTGATCAGGATACCCCATCTAGGTAAAAATTGGTTACATAACAATGTAAAAATATAATGAGTTGAATCTATTTTGAATTTTGTACTTTTTAGATGCCCGTCTTTCAAAGGTAGCGCAGGTCGCTTATGTTGGCTGGAAAGTTCATTTGTAGGCAACAAGCGTCCCAGTTTAACAAGAGACACACCACCATCAGAATTAAGCACACCACCATCACATCGAAAGGCTACGCCTATCAGACAAACTCAAAATAATGGCAATTTGGTTAATGGTGAGTGTGAATATACGTAGACAAGGCTTGCTGCCAAGTACAAAATATTGGACACTGCCTGCCGTGTAGAAGCCGATAATATGCTTATCAGAACAATATCATATGATATAGCACTTGAACAGCTTTTGTTGGACTACCTTTAGATTTTATTTATTTATTTTGTAATTTGTTTTCGTTTTAGTATAAGCGAGTTAGTTGTTAATAATGTTTTATTTTTTTTATGTATGTTGCACTCAAAGCAAAATTTAAACATTGTAGATTATTTTTTTTATTATTATTATTAATTATGAATAAGCTAAAATCGTAGAGCATGACAAAATCAATGAATATTTGTTGTATGTTTAAATCTTTTTAGTATTAATTAATTGATTTCAATTGTTGATGCTATTATGAAAAAATAAATAGTAATATTAAATTAAAAAGAAAATTCACTGGGACATTTCAATACATTTGTATGTAAATATTTCTTTAAATAAGAAATTATTTGTTACTTGATTATAAAACCAATTGATTTATAATGAACTAAGACATCATAAATAAAAAATAAACAAGTAAAGTATACATTATTAATAAACCTATACATTGTATACAAATCTTGTTGAATATTGACAAGTCTTATAAATTATTATTTAAAGTTAATTTATATGTTTGTTTTTTAGTGTATATTGTGTAGAGTTAAAAATATTAAGGAATCACAAAAAATATTTTTTATTTTTTTTTACATCATTGATCAATAACTGTAATTAAAATATGAATTTATGGTGCTAGATAAATATTGTAATAGTTTATCAAACCATTTTTGGAATCCATTGTTTTGAATTCTGTTTTTAAATTACCATGTTAATGCTAATTTAAATAACATGGTAAAGTATACATTCTTAACAATGACAGTATTCTGCATATCTGCTTAAAAAATATTTTTTTAAGTATTTATGCGGTAGTGCAATACTATTGTTGTTATAAGTTAAAATATAATATGTACATTTTTTTAGTAATTCATAAACTTGAATAGGCTTTTAAATGTATTATATTGTGTGATTTTTGGAAACCTAACATTGCATTTCTTTTCGTAAATCATAGTTCATAGTTTCATACTTCGTACTTATTACATTTTTTCATAATGTTTATTCATAATTTATTATTTAATAATAAACAAAATTTGAGATAAGATAATATGATAAAGGTGGCCTTTTTATCTATCTCACATACTCCCTCGGTGCTGCAAACTATCATCATTTCAGTTTAAATTTAAAAACATTGTTGTATACAAATATTTATTTATCATACTTTTAATTATATTTGATTTACATAATTGATAATTATTTATAAATTATATTCTATATAATATATATATTTATAAATGTTGCTTTTTAATGTTACTAGTAAAATGTATTGTTTTACGTTATTTTTATGTACATACATGGTTTAACAATAAGCTAATTGTAGTGTAATCATTGAAATTTCTAAATTTTAAATATGATGATGTAATTATTTTCTGATCAGTGAACTCAATATTAGTTACTCAAACTTCAATGTTAAGTTTCAACCCAGATGATCGATATACTATGAATCTATTTCATTTTTATTATTAATTGAATTTTATCTTTACTAATAAGTAATAACTATCATGCATATTTGAATGTATAGTACCAACATTTATATAAATGTACATTAACATTTTTTACATACTATTATGGACAATATTAATAATTTATTTTTTAAGATCCTACTTCAGTTTTACACCTATTATACATTATAATTATATTATTATAATTTATAATTTTTTACACTTGAACGCTTTGGTAAAAATACCAAATCTTATAACTAGTAAATGACATTTTGAATATAAGTATAGAACTCAATAAAATATTTATTTGTTTTCAAATAATTTATCTCATCCAGCTCTTTAACTAATGATTATTGTTTTTAAGATAATCAAAAATTACACTAAATTAATTTTTTTTTAATTTTGGTTATTTACCTTGCCAGTAAAACTATGTATTATGATAAAATAATGGTTTTATTTATTCTACCTAATAAATATTTTGTTCACTAAGTACACAACATCTGTAACTATGTTTTGTAAATTACATTATTATATAGGTAATATAATATTGCAAATTATTTTATTATATATTTTTTTTTTATTTAAATATATATTATATTATTATATATATTATAATATAGTAAATGTAAGTCGCGCCTGTTTCCCCCCAAAAAAAAATTAATAACTATAAGACAATAATAAATAGTGTATTTTGTTTACAATTTTAAATGTTTAAAAAATAAATTGCTTACACTGAGCTAAATTAAATTTTGTTATTGTTTCATGTCATTAATTTATAGTATTTCCTTAATTGTGATTAGGTACCTACGGAGCAACCAAATTGTTGATTGCGCATTTTGCCATTCCATTTTGTATTCCATAGTGCCATTTCGTGCATGTGTTTTCTCAACTCGATTATTATTATTTCACTGCGCCGTATCCGTATATGCATTATAAAATATTGTTTTCAACCTGCTGTAAAATATACTGAGCTTTATCATCTCGTTCATTGAAACTAATGTTGACTATTATTATTATTATTATTATTGTTATTATTATTATTATTATGATTATTGTTATTATATTGAGAAAGTTTTTTTTAAATTTCTTTGGCGACTGTTGAGAATTCACTTTTCGGCACGAATAATTACAGATCGGCCGAGTCCCGGTTCGACGACCATGGACGACGTCCTAAACTCGTTGTTAGGGTTGCAGTTCCAGGGGACGACCGCTAATAACGCTAGGTATCACCACCACCACCTACCCCACCAACAGCATCACGGTACCGATGCCGACGAAAGCAGGGGTGGGGACCTTAGACGAAGGCCCTACGCTGCTTCAGGTACGGCCAACGTGTAAGTGTGATAAAAATGCGTTTGTATAGAAATCGCAACGACAAAATCGAAATAATATAATACATCATTTCTCCCCCCCCCCCTCCACCGGTATAGTTTTTATTAATTATTCAACCGTAGTATTGTCGTGTGATCGTTTTATGTATGTAGTATATTATCATAGTAGACTTACCTATACCTACAATACCTAACCTTTAATTCGTACAATACAAAATATTATATCATTATGTCGTTCATAGATGCATTATTTTAGTTGTATAGTTTTAGTCGTATTTGTGTGCTATATTTAGTATAGTATCGTTTTAGAAACTTTTTTAAAACAAACTAGGGATGGGTTGAACTTAAGTTTTTAAAAACGTTTTGAATCCAAACTTAATCTTAATTTTTTTGAACTGTTGATACTCAAATTTGGGTTGAACTTTTTAAATTTGATCCAACTTTTTAAAAATAACGATAACAAATAAAATAGCAGTAAAACAGTATTAACGGCCAACAAAAGAAAAAAAAATTAATCTGCTGTCAGACTAGAATATTTTGAACTTCAATTGATCGCGAACAGCAGTTGTTCGAGAATCCATCCCTGAGTCAATAAAAACAAACAACAATACATTTTACATTTAAAGCCGCGCTCGTCATTAATCGAACTTATATGTTGAATCGCGTGCGTGCGATGCGTACAGTTTCAGGTAACACGTCGGCGGCTGTGTCACAAGCAGTAGCAACGCCTCCTAAAAAGCAGCATCAAGCGGGTCCTCTACCTGGTGGTTCTGCCGGATCGATTCGTTGCCGGTACTCGGAATGTCAACTGTCGGCCTCTGTTTCCGAGGCCCGACGCACGTTCAAGATGTGCCACAACTGCAACCACATGTACTGCTCGAAGCGCTGCCGGCGCGCGCACTGGCAGAACCACCGGAAAACGTGTCTGAACCGGCGCACGGCCGTGCTGTGCCCGTCCATCGTGGACGCGATTAGGGCGAACGACCGGTGCACCGAGCGACTTTCAACGATCGCCCGGCGCGGTTACCTGACGCACGGCCGCGGGGCGGTGAAGTGCTACTTCTCGGGCGTCGAACTGGCCGACAAGTTCGTGCGGGGCGGCGGCGACGACATGCAGTGCGAACCTGTGTACGCCAAGTGGACCGACATCGACCCAGAGCTGGACGCGCTCGAACAGCTGTGCAAGACGTACAACCCGGACACGCGGTACGTGCTGCACGTGTCCGTGTGCGTGTTGAGCGAGGTGCCGGGTCCGGGACCGGTGCAGTGGGAGCGGCACGTGGTGTACAAGTGCGTCAAGATGCACCTGGACAAGAGTCTGCGCGCCGCCGCCGCCGCCCCCCTGCAATCTGCGGCCGCCGAAGCCTCTGAACCGGCCGCGGACGATGTTGGCGGCAGTCCGGACACTCTAATACTGACCTCGTTGCCGGGACGTGACCAGCGGGACGTGCGCACCTCCCGCCGCGTGTGCTTCGTCAATGTGCAGCGACACCTCCGGCAGAGGGGCGTCGAGCTCCGGCAGCAGTTCCCGGACGTGCACCGGAAGCTGTGCGAGTACGTAGACGGTGGCCCGGACGTCACGTTCACGCCGGTCACAGTGTACCCACGGGACAGGGCTTCCGGCAAGACGTTCATGTGCATCATCATGCCGGACACGGAGCCCGAGAAGCTGAGTCTGTTGCCCGGGGACAGTGCTAGAGTGCAGACCATCGACGTTGGTCAAGAGTCCGCCGCCGCCACTGAACGCCTTGGTCAGTAATCGTCGACCGTCGTTCTATAATATACCCCGTGGCTTTTAGGGAGGGGTTGTGTCTGTACGTTGCGTTTCCTCCCTCGTATACCTGTGGTGCACTCGCTTCCGGCCCGCCCCTACACTTAGACGTTCACAATAATTTAATCTTCGCGTCGGGAGTGAGGAAGTGCAGATAATTCGGGAAATTAGTAGACACTATAGATACCCATTTGATATTATGATATTGCGAACACGTTCGACTTCTTAAATATTTATAACTATTAGCAGATAGTGCGTTACCTGTCACCGCGGGTAACTCGACGATGAAACGTTTTATTATGACTTCGAAGTTTAAACACTAAAAACCTTACAATAATATTGTTTGTGGGCCTAAAAATTGGAATATTGTAATTTGCATCACGCCGCACTACTGCAGTAATTGTATTAAAAAAAAAAAAATTAATTAGAAAGGAGAATGTTAACAAATATAATATACATACCTATATAGTTATTGATGGGGACAAACGCGGCGTTAAGACACCACTACATATTATTATATTGTCCTAAATTCTACATTGACAATTTATTAGGATACATACCTACAATATTATAATATTTATCTTTATTTACAAGTTATTATTGTTAATCGTGTTGTTCGTTATTTTATTATTATTGTTATTACATTTATACATATAATATTAATATTTATTATACATACGACATACCTACACTCAAATGCATTAAATATTTACTTTATAATATTACTTTATAATTGCGAGTGTGTGTCAGAGATCTTACAGACATCTGCAGTGTAAATTCAGAATAAATTCAAATACCATTAAATATTGTGAATAATATTTTACTTGAATTTTGAATACCTATTTTAAAATTTGATTTTAATTCTTCAGTTTTATATAATTACCTAATGTATAATACATTTAACACATGTAGTGGATAGGCATAGGTGATTTAGTAGAAGTTTAGGGGTGGTGATCAGGAGGGTGTTAATTTTTTTAAATAAAGCTCACTTTGGGTAGAAAAACAAATCCGTAGATATAATAATACTCCTCTATCAACGTTTCAAATATTTTCACTCTTTTCATCAAAAATATTATCTATTGACTATCGTGCAATCGGAGGTAATAAAACATTGATTTATGATAAATCTAAATAACAATGGGACTGATGAATTCCAAACACATATTTTTGGAATATTAATGATCAAAATAATTTTAATTTATATTGAATATGTAACTACTTGAAATGTTTTTATTTCCAGAATAAATTGTTTCAGTACCTATTACAATTTAGAAGTATTAAAAAAATAATAAAATAACATACAAATTATCGAACGCGAAAAAATCTTGGAGGGCTAATCCACCGTATCCCCCTCCCCCCCACCAACCACACAACAAACCACAACATAGTCGATAAACCACGAACGCTGGTACACATTACAAATGAAAATGTGTACCTAATCAAACAATTAATAAAAACATTGGTATAGACTATAGGTACCTAAAGTTTCGTGAAACATTCTTAAATAACGCCGTCGACAGACCATGAAAACATGTCTGACGAACCTATAGGCTATAACCATAACCTATAAGGTATAATAATAATTAATAATATTACCTATATTGTTATGTACACGTACATACAATTATTTATACAGGTTTCAACGATTCCGGGCTATAACAGTCACAATGTTCACGATGGCATTATATTATGTAATGTTTATTGCTTAAATCGTATTGTAGTAGTTAGTATATGATATAAGGTTGATTGTTTTGTGGCGTTCATAAGGCAACGCGATAAATTGCATCAGACAATGTATTATTTTCTATGACGTTTGTGTATAATCGTTAATGCATTTCCCTTAACCATTTGTATATGTGTTACGGGGAATACGATACAATATCCCATAGGTGCCTACAAATGCTCGCTGACATGGCAGTATAGTGATGGTGGCACCAACATATTGTTTTGCCTCCCCGTTTTAAGCTCAAATCCATTGAATTGGCTGGCCAATTATTTTCAAGGGGGGAGGGGGCTGTACAAACATCTAAGAGACTTTGCCTCCCTCCCTCACCACATCCAATCATCCAACTGGTTTCGCCTATAATATATAATTTACCGAAACATTTATACGTTCTAATATTATTATCTATATTATATACTTATATGGGTACTAAATATATAAATATAATATTGTACAAAAAATTTAGAATATTATTATCATTTAGTTTTGTATTTTTGTTGTAACTTGTAACCTTTATAGACTGTAATCGACATATTTTCTCCCGATTCGTACAGTTCAATAATTACGATATAAATAGGTACGCGATGAAGTCTTTGGCATAATCAAAGTTTAATCACGTTGCGTGATGTTTATTTTTTTATTTGATTGTTATTAAGATTATTATTATAAAGCGCAGTAGCTATTGGTACGGTTATATAATATTATATTATTATTATCTACATTATACATTGTAAAAACTAAAAAACATATTATGTTGAATTTGAATTGTTATAATATACTTATGCATTAAATATTATAATATCTACCCATCGATATATTATTGCTGAATTGCTCGTTCAAAAGTAGCGTGTTGTTAAAAAATTGTTTTGATATTACCAGCTATCATGTTATTATTATACATTATTATTGAATATGGTTGATATTTTATTTTTATTTCATTGAAATTCTAACAATTATTACAATTAAAATTATGAATTTTCTATATTATATTATTACTTATTATTTTCAATGTACGTCCAATTGTGACCAGTTTCTTGTGGTTAACTCCTTTTGCCTTATGATTTTGGTTATACTATATAATATAAACCTAAGGGCTTGAAATCGAAATTAAATTGTATATTTAATTAGATTCAGTTACCTATCGATATTTGTTTTCACTGACATCAATTAAAAATAATATACCTAATGTTTTAATAATTATATAACTTTTATAGTGTTACACAATATTGATTTAATATTGTTTTATGATTTGTGTAATTAGATTTTTACGATTACAATTTTGTCAAACGAGGGACTAGAGGAACGTATATGAACTTAATCAAAAGCCCCTTTGATGTATACAAAGTCAACAATCAGAAACTTTTAATTTCAAAACGGTCAGTGGATTGTGAAAAAACAGGAGGAGAGACTCCTAAACCCCACCTAAAGTCAAAAATCTAGAGTGAAAAGAGGTATTTTTGGGGATAAGCTAATTGAGGTGATTATTAAAAATGGATTCCAGTATTTTGGAAACTATGGCGGAAAATCAACAGGTAGGTAGACTATGGAAATTGTGTTCAATTCAAGTGTGAGAATGATATGAAAGTATAACACAGAGAATTGAAGATATTGAGAAGTATTACCTGAGACCAGAGCACAAATAATATCAAAATAAGCATTCAATAAATAAATTTAAAAAATGAAGTATAATTATTTATTACTATTTATTACATTAACAACAATTATTTTCCTATTCTGTCTGTTATTATCCACTTAATCATTGTCAAATAGACAATCAACAAGGAGTTAATACTATATTGAACATAACAGAAAATTGTTATTAGTGACAAAAAAATATAATTAAAATAAACCTAATTAAAGATTACCATACATATTATATTACAGAGAACTCAAGTAATTAAATCACACTGAAAAACACTGAAAAAGTAAAATAAATTTTAGCCCAAAAAAAGGTCATCCATTAGTCATTACTAATTAGTTGTTAATAACAAAAAAAATAAATTTCTGAGTTTTTTTTTAATCTGATAAAAAAATAAAAACTGCTGTAAAATTTAATTTTAAAACTTGATTCTTAAATTAATTCTTACTCTGTTATTTGTATTTTTACATAAATATGTCTATACAATTGAAAATATTTAAGCAGACAATAATATTTATGCTGAGTACTTACAACAAAGTTTAAATAATGTTGGCTATGTAATCACTTTAAAAATCCAGGTTTAAAAATATGAACTATTTAGTGATAAAATTACATTTTAATTGTTTGTTATGAATAAAAATACATATATTAACAAAAACTGAAAATAATATAACACCTACTAAATAATAATAATTATTTATAATATTAAATAATTTTCAATTGTACAGTTTAATTATGTAGCTGGTGAAGCTGACCTGGATCTAGAACCTGATCTGCTCCTAAAAATAAAAATAAAATTAGTAAATTAAATATGTTGAAGTATTTTAAAATTGAGTAAAAGAAATACAGCCATTTAGAAATACAGCCATTTAAGTTCTAATTAACTGTTTAAAAATTATGAATAATAATTCAAGAAAATATGGATATATGTATATTTTGTGTTAAATGATGATACATTCTATGATCACTGAATTTGTGAAATCTATATTTACCTGGATCTAGAAGGTGATCTGCTGCCAGATTTGGAGCGTGAATTGGATGCAGATCTACTTCCTGAACGAGCTGGTGAATGAGAAGCTGAACGACTACCAGACTTTGATCGGGCTGGTGATCTTGATACTGACTTAGATTTACTACGAGATTGCGAGCGCGATTTGGAACCAGATGCAGAGCGAGACCTAGATCGGCTATTAGATCTTGAACGGCTTCCTGAACGAGATCGATTGCCAGAACGTGAACGGCTACCAGATCGAGATTTACTACCCGAACGTGATCTAGATCTTGAACGACTGTGTGAAACACTTTTAGATTTTGATCTAGACCTACGTGAACCAGATCGAGATCTTGATGGACTTCTGGATTTACGGCTACCTGAACGTGAACGAGACTCAGAACTATAAATTATAATAAAATTAATTAGTGTGATGTAGAAAATCATAATAACATGGTACGTGATTGGTATGTGATATGTACAAAAGAAATCATGTATTAAACTAATAGTATTTACCTTGAACGTGATCTAGTATTCTTTGAACTACTGAAAAAATATATTTAAATATTATATGTAATAAATAAGTTACAACTTATATTTTATGATAATGTAAAAGTAGTATACTAACTGTCCGGAAATTCGTTTTTTTACTTCACCATCACTACTATCATCCTCACTAGTAGATATAGTTGCTTTGGATACAACTCTAAGTTTCTGTTTAGATGATAACACTGGTCCCTTCTTATTGCTCGTAGACTAAACACAAAATGCTTTAACTATTAAGCTGTTTGGTTTTTAGACACATTTAAACTAAAAACTTACCGAACGCCCTTTCTTTGATGCAATTTTATCACTTCCACCAGATCCTCCTGATCCAACACTATCTCTCCTCCGTTTAGATCCACCTCTTTTTTTCTTTTCTTTATCACCACCACTGGATTAAAATAATAAATAAAAATTCAGTTATTATAAATATATCTTTCAATTTAGTGCTTGTAGATATTTTTTTACATGAACCCAAAATCTACTAAATGTTCACTTTGTTTAGCTCTGTACATGGCTCTAGTGACAACAATATAAAATTAGTAGTTTTAAATAAAGTGAATATATAGTAGAATTTGAGTTGTAATATTCTATATAGTTCTGATGTGGTGTATTTTTAAATTCATAATCTAATGGTTGAATTGGAGATCAACAGACAATTATAATATAGTTAAATCAAAATCATACATAAATAATTAATGCAAAAAAGTATTACCTTTTTCTGGACTTGTTAGACTTCGAAGGCCTAGGACTTCTATTGCCACCTGGTTCAGACGCAATACTTCCACCAGAATCTGAACCATAGTTTTCACGACGTTTCCCTTTACCCTTAGGTTTTTCTAAAACAGGGTCAAATACTAGGGCATTCTTAGTTTTTTCTCTATATTCTTGACGTTTTAACAACATTTCTTTTCTTTGTTCTTCTTGTTTTAATAATGCTTTAGTTTGCTCTTCAATATGTTTGACACGTAATAATTCTCGTTCCTCTTCCTGCTTACGACGCATTTCACGTTCATCGTTATCCATCTTACGTGCTCGTGCCACATGATACTGGGCTTGAGACAATAAATCTTGACACTGTTTAGCTTCAATATCAGCCAGACTAACATCATACCTCATACGGTCGCCATGAACAGACAAATATTGAAAATACCTGAACAACAATACATATTATAATACTTAATGATATTTATAAAAACAGTAATTGTACTTATGTGATAATCCAAGTTCATGTACAGCTTTCAGTACATCTTTTAAATTTGATTTTTCATCTTTCAATATTTGAGCTGCTAGTTTTTGTAGAACAAAAGCAATATTGTAAATTATAACTGTATCCTGAGGAGCAACCCTTCGAGCCTAACATCAAATAAAAAATGAATGTTACTGCATTAGCTTATAGTATAACAAATAATTATGTTTACCCACTTTCAAAAACACTGTTTTTGCTTCTTTTAATTTTCCTGCTCTGAAGTATGCACGCCCAAGATATTGGAGTACTTCAACACTATCATGTTTAAAAAACTTCTTCATACAATTTTCATACTATAACACATTGCATAAATATGCAGTCAAATTTAATATTTAATTTTTAAACTGAAAAATTTCAACATACCATTTGAATAGCACTAATATACTGTTTTTGTTCGATATATATATGTGCAATATTCAACCAAACGTCACAAAAATCAGCAGTAGCTTCTCTTACTTGAGCAAATATATCTCTTGCCTCATTTATACAATGCTTGTGTGCCATAACACAACCTTAAAACAAATTTAAAATGACAAAATCATTTATAGTAGATTCGTCACATGTTAGTACATTTTAGATTCTGAGTGGAGCGATGAATGTATTGATTTTACAATAATGTGTGATTTTATATATATTTTTTTTTTGAGTCTGTATCACAGCTTCTTGCAGTAAAAGTGCTTTGATTTTTCTAAACAGCAACTTTTCTGGTAGGAGAGTGAATCGAGTTGGTGCATTCGGGAGGTTCAAGTCCCCAATAGTTTTCAAAAGCAATAGGAAAAACAAACAATAAATTAAGTAAAAGCGGAAATTTTTACGCAAAACCATTCTTTGAAAAAATTGGTTTTGGTTTTTAATGAACTCTAACAAAAATGACTGCAGATACATGCAATTTTCACTGAATATCTGTGTACGCATTTTCTATATACCATAAAATATTTTGATTTGTGTTGAACTATTTATAGGCATATGAAATTTTGGATAATTATTTGATTTTTTTTAAACTTGTCTATAAAAAAAATTTTCGCACTGTCAAAAAAATTATAAATGTAATACTAGGTTCCTTGTAAGTTGTTGTTAATGCAAATTAAAAGAAAAATTGAGCGTATATCCTATATCCACAATAATTTTGTCATGAGCGTTAAACTTAGAATTTTGACAAAATTCATAAAAATTTGTTCTATTTATATCTAAGATTTAAAAATGTAATACAAGATTTCTTACAAGTTTGTCTACCTTTATCAAAAAAAAATTTCTTCTGGAAAGTTAAATAAAATTTTTATGAATGTTTCAAGTTTAAATTAGTGAAAACATTGGATATTTACTGGATTTCCTTGTAACAATTTTCTTATTTTGTTGTAATTCAAAAACGAATAATACTGTAGACACTTAAAATTCACACCAACTGTTTATTTCATCAATTTATGAGTACCCGGCTAAATAATCTTTGAACAATAATTTTATTATTATAGGACAATGGAATAAAATACTAATCATTTTAAAAACCACTCTGTGTATGAAATTAATTAATATTTCTATGTCTACTTACACCACAGCCTAAATAAAACTCAATAAGATCCTAGTTACCAACCTAATTGCACATAATTTTATATAATCACTAACCAATTCCATTAGCTGCCCAAATGTTCCTTGGATCATTTTTCAAAACTTTTGTAAAAAACTGTAATGCCAAATCTTGATGCCTTTTTTCCTGGTCCTTATTTCTAGTTGGTTGATGTAGAGTTTGCAACCAAACATTTCCCAAGGCAATTAATGAATATGAATCATTTAATGTTGATGGGTTCTTAAGACAATCAAAATTATCATATATGGATTATATTCAAGCTTTATATTAATTTACCTTCAGCACACGTTCAAATTTTTTTTGTCCAGGACCCCATTCCATTTTGGCTAAATGCAAGTTTCCAAGTAGTGACCAGGCATCAGGATGTTCATTATCTATACGCAATGCTTCTTTAAACCAATCAGAAGCTTCATAAATTTGGTTACGGTCTCGAGCCATACAACCCAAACGTAAATAACCTATAAGTTAATAGATTATTATACCAATCATAGCATAAATGTAAATCAAATAGTATGTATACAATCAATATAATTAGGATGCTCCTTGAGAATGTCTTTGTAAAAAGTTTCTGCCTTCTGAAACTGGCATTGTGCTTCAAATATCCTTGCCAAATTGTAAGTAGTTGTAACAGCAATAGAGTTATAATGCTGTGGGTCAGCTTCAACCATTTTCTTGGACAAACTCAAAGATTCTTCAAGTTTAGACCGAGATTCGTCCATATTTTTTAGCCTTTAATTAAAAAAATTAATTACATTTTTATGTTTATAATTTGTTTTGCTTTGAAATAAGTTTATACCTATAATTTAATGCAGCCACATTATTCAGTATTTCAGGTGGAATGTAATTATTAGCACTGTTGCGCATTAAAACCATAGCTTTACCATATGCAGATAATGATGCTTGTAAATCTGATTGCTCTAATATTTGAGCTAATTCTACCCAAGCTTCTACATCATCTGGGAAATGTTCTGTTACCTAGGGTCATAAAAAAATAAATAATTTTTACATTTTTTTATATTTTTATACTTTTAAATTATATACTTTTTTTAAATGACTTTTGGCAATATCTCGTTTTTGTTGATTCTTTGAATCCGCATACAATGAACCTAGAATTTTCATTGCCTCATAATTTCCTGGATGAGCTTTGAGCACTTTTTCAAAGCACTGAGCTGCCTAATGAATTTAAAAAATAGCATTTAAATAAATATTAATATAAAGAAAAAATGTTATGAATAAATATTACATTTTCCATATCGCCTCCATAAATATACATTTGACCAAGGCCATAATGTGGAAGTACAAATGTAACCGGTGCAAACTGGGTAGCTTGATAATAATATTGAAATGCTTGGTCATAATTATTCTAAAAGTTGTATCATATTAAAATTATATCAAACAGTATAACAAAAAAAAACCATTTTACCTGCACATGAAAAGCTCTAGCCATTTGATAACAACTTTCTGCTCTCATAGCTTCATTTTCTGTGTTTTGTAAGGCATGTCTAGCAAGTAATTCAGACTTGGTATAATCTTTTTTAAAGAAAAAATGATTGGACAAATGATTTAATACCATTGGGTTGGTTGTATCAATAGTATATGCTTTGGACAACATATTTACACCTAATTTAATGTCACCAGGATTTTCACCATTCAACTTCATGATGGCAAGACCCACTAATGCACCAACACACTTGGAATCTAACTGTAAGGCACGTTCAAATGCTAATCGAGCTTTTTCTATGTTCCCTAGTTTCAAAAAACAATGTGCCATGCCTAGTCGAACATCAGCAGGACACTGAGGGTTAGATCGCAATGCTTTTTTGTAATAGGCTAGGGCTCCTCTGTAGTCCTTTCTGTTGAATGCAATACACGCTTTGCCTAATTGAGCTGGTATATTATTAGATGACTGATTCAATACAAAATTGAACTGAGCATCGGCTTGTTCAATTTTGTCACCTTCTAATAAGCAAAAGAAAGCACGACCCAACAAATGATTCTACAAATAAGGAAAACATTTGATTACATTTTGATAAAATTAAAATACAAGATATAAATTATAACCCCATTCTTACCGTATCATACATAATAATTTTATCTGCTGTTGTATAAAGTTGTGTAGCCTTGGTAAAAAGTTCACGACGTTTATCTTTACTTTTTTCTCGATTAGCTGTTTGCACATAGTATGCTGCTAACATATCAAGAGCTCTCATTTGATCCTTATCGCTATCTTTATATTCTAAACTGGCATTACTACGTGATGACTCCAGCAACCTAACCAAAGCAGCTGAATTGCCTCTCTTGTAATACTCCAACTAAAATTTCATACAAAAATAACTTCATTCTATATTCATGTCAAAATCAGTTAAGTTATTAAACAAGACATACAGCTAAATTAACCCATATATGTAGATTTGAATGTTCAGACTTTAAAATGCCAAGTACTTCATCATACTCTGGCAACTTGTCTAGTTGTATTTCAATAACCTAAAAAAAAAAATGAATTTTGTTTTAGATATTTATTCAAAATCTTACAGCAATATAAAAATATGAACTATTGTCATTAGTAATTTTACAGGCAATATGGAATATGGAATATGTGATCAGCAAACAAAACATTTTTTTTTTTACAATTTATATATAATATTTTATTATGTGCTATACTTATAAATTTTATAATTTTTAAAAAACATACATTTATCTTTAAGAATACTAAGGTTACACATTGCATCGGTGTCTGGACTCATTTTACCGCCACCAATGCAGTATGTGGAGACCTTAAGACTATAAAATAAATTATAACAGTATAACACCAATAACATAGAAGTTTCATGTACATTTTTTTGTCCCATATCAAAATGATAATAGCAACAGAAATCAATCAATCATTTTGATCAGTTAAGATTTTGTATTTTTCATAATACCAATCACTTCCTACACATAATATTGGATTATTAAAAGTTTTATATTATACTACATTGTAACTATAGCAAGCAACAAAAATATTGAAAATGAATAAGTACATTGTTATTGGTATCATACTCTCAGGTAATAATTTATTTATAATGTAATATTATTTAGATTATTATTATTTTATACAGTATTTGGTGAAAGATAACTCATAAAAAGTTAGTTTGAGAGGTATGACTGTAGGAAAACATTAATACAGAATGTAACAATGTACAAAGATAATTTCTACACACTGACAATTAACTGGAAACTTCTATTTTTTTGCAAGAAGCATTCCACATTTTTCCCAAATTACAATCAATGCACTTGCAAGAGCATTACAAAACATTTTTACATTTACAAGCAGATGAATTTTGCAACACAAAGGGTAATTCATGTATTAAAATTGAAGTACCTAGGTAATGTTATGCTAATATCTCTAAGAAACAGTTATTAAAAACATAGTAAGATACTTAATAAAAACTATGTTAATTTGTGGTTTACAATGCTGATATTCATATTGGCCCCAAGTACCAAACATTTATCAATAATATTTCTATCAAACTTTTCTTTAACTAGTATATTATTATATCGTACACATTATTATTTTTTCAATTCAAAGAATAAATTAAAAATACCAAAAGTTCAATACACCTTACATCTAATAATCTAACTAAGGTTCAGATTAACACTAGGTTATCATTTTGAGGTGTAATTTGTTTTCCTTACAAACAAACTCTAATTAATATTTCATTTCATTTAACAACACCATAAATTAAGCTTTTTTCAATTATTTTTATAACTTTTACGTAGGTAACTTATAAATAATAACAGAAATATATTTAATAATTTAGGTAAAAAGGGTGGTTTTAACTAAATATAAATATTGAAAATTTAGTATTAATCATATCTGATGGTTATTATAGTTTCAAATGAAATGATTTAGGTACCTATCGTTACTTTTATATGTGAAGACACCAATCACCTATCATATTGAATTGATAGTTTTTTTTTAAATTTTACACATGAAGAACAAAACGCAAAAATGTATTAAATGATTGTAAGTATAACATTAAAAAAAAAAAATTATTGAAAATCCCTACAACATTTTGTATAAATGTCGGCACAGAAGTATGAACCCAAAATTCAAAAAAGTTAAAATTAGATTTTTGTTTGTATAACTGAGCAATACATGACGTCTTAAAGGTAAGGTAATAATATTACATACCTCGTCTGAGTCCTTTAAAGGTATTTCTATTGGGTTGACCATTTTGGGACAGTCAAGCGTGAACTGTGTGGATGAAACAAAACAATTACCGTAACAATTTTAATCAACTATAACTAAATCATTGTACATGCATTTTAAGCAAAAAATTACAAAAAATACTATCGTCTCTGAAAGCATAAAAAGTAAAATAATAAACTATAAGCACTTCCAAAATCAACCTCCAGGATTCAGCAATCATAAGAGGAGTCTCGAGTTCGGGTCCAAACACTGTCTAGGCTTGTCGTTACTCGTTATCACGATACCGTTTGCGGCTCTTGATAACGGGGGACGTTGGCAGATCTGTGGTCATTACCAACTTTACCATAAGCCCATAATAAACATTAGCTATAGATAATATTATCTTTAATCGTAAATAGTATTTAGTATATTTTATTCCAACGCGGTATAACCTAAGAAATTTTAAATTTTAAATTAAACATTTAAATTTGAATTTTGCTATAATACTATATAGATACGTAATGGTTTTTAAAAAAATGATAGTTTATTGGTAGTTTGGCCATTTTTACTGTTGGAGATCTGTTGAACATTTGACAGTTGATGTAAGTATTTTAGTTTAAATGACAATTTAATTTTAAGACATGTTTCAATAGTTCAATACATTTTTCATTACATCTGCATTAGGTTTTGTGTTATAAAGAATATGGAAAAACGATATGTTTATTATTCCTGTGTATGTCAATATTCTATTCATTATTATGTAAATATTTTCAATATTTATTTACTTGTACAAATTTTGTATTCATGTTAATATTGCACAAATTTGTATAAATTATTGTTAAGTGACATACGAGTGCTGGATCGCATGAATAGTAACCAAAAATGTAATGAATCAATAATAAGTATGATGATCCCTTAAACATTATTTTGTGGCCTTTTGTGTGATTTTTTGTATTTTAACCTAGTGTAGGTCGTGTGATGCGTACCTATTATCTTATGTTAACATAAATATGATTTTAGGCAAGATACACTTTTTTGTTGCCATGATTACTTATTAAAATATTTATGACTCATAGATTTTCCTTTTAAAGGAAAAATATTGATTAGTGTGCTATAATTTTTTTAGTTACTACTGCCTACAATGTTTTGGTTTATTGCTTTAAGCACTCGCATTAACACCATGATATTATAATATATTTAAAGATTGTCTTATAGGCAGAATACTCAATATTTGTTTAATGTGTGACCTGCCGAGACAATTATTTATATTATGTAAGGACAATGTATAGCCATATATGTACAGATTTTTCAACTGGCAAAATACATTTTTTTAGTAATAATAATATTTTTATGACATTTTTTGAATGATTTGACTTGTTGGTGTTATAAGTTTTACTTATGTGTATTCAATATTCTTACATTTTTTTTTTTTACTGATATTTTATTTAACTGATTTTGACATTATTAGAATATAATCCTGTATCATTATATGTTTGTATTAATAACTAGCTGTCCCGTCACGGTACTGCCCGTTTATTATATAGCTATACTGAGTATCCCGTGAGAATTTACTCATTGCGATATCTCCTTAAATAATGTAGATATCATCATTCTGGTTTTTTATTAAGACTCACAGGGATAAGCACTACAAATAATTCATGTTTTAATATTTTTTTTATGTTTCGGTAAAAAAGATAAAAATATATTTTTTTTATTAATTATTTAAAAAAAAATTGAAGATAACCATTTTGTTAAGTTCATTTTTCTGAAAATACTGACGTGTCAACATTTTAATTTTATTAATCTCCTGATTTTGAATCAATTTTTTAGTCAATAGGTAAAACAGCAAAAAGCCAGTTTTTGTACTGGCAGTGAGTCCTCTTCTACGGCTAATGGGTATATCCTCACGGGATACCCTGTATAAAAAACTTTTCTTTTACCACCTTAGAGGTCTAATTTTGAAAAATCCTTTCAAAAAAAAAAATAAATAATATTTACTAATGATTCTATACACATATTGTTATTAAAAAATGATTCTAGTATTCTACAGTTATAATTATAATTTGTATAGTTAATTATTTTGATTGTGTACACGCCAATGAGCGGCTATATTGCAACTCAGCCGACGGCCACCTTATTAGACAATGTACTAAAATTCAATTTGATGCATTTTTAAACCTGATCTGCCCGATTAACCAATTTCAACCAAAAAATTTAAAAAAATGAATAAAGTTGAACTGAAAATTAGTCATTAATTAAAATAAATATGCAAATTGTATACCTATACACATATAGTATGGCACGGCGGCCTACCGATGACTTAAGTTTGTTAAAAATTTTAAACGTTATTGCTTAAACTTACCTGATGAACAAACACTTATCAAAAAAATCACAATAGTAGTAGTAAAACCTTATATAATGAATATAACTAAAAAATTTCTGCCAAATCGGTTTAGTAGTTTTCTCGGTTAGCGACCTCACTAACTCCCAGTGATTCAGTCATCGTTTAGGTACGTTGTTTTTATTTAATTCCGAACATTTTCATATTCACTCACCTTTTAAACCTTCTCTGGACTTAATAATTGAAGAACAAAATTAGTCAAATTGGTCCAGCCGTTCTCGATTTTTATCGCGACTAACGAACAGCAATTCATTTTCATATATGTAGATGATAAAATAACGTAATTTTATGAATGATTGTTAATTTGACTAAAAATACTAAATGAATACCCGATACTGTAGGTCACTACTAAATACTGAATACTCTGTAGACATGCAAATTACTTTTTTTCAAATGAAAACTGCCCCTTTTTATTATAATTTGCTGAGAATGTTGATGTAGCTATCCAAAATTTAAAATTAAACAATTGGTTTACATTTTATTTAATTATAAAATATTTTTTTTTGTTTATAGACTGCAATTAAATTGAAAATACCAATTTATCATGGAAGACTACCTAGTGAAATTGAAAGAATTTGTTGAAAACAAAAAATACCTCGATGATCTACAATTTACAGCTATTGCAGAATATATTTGTGAAAATATTGTGCCCTATGAATTGTTGGATCTTGTTTTAAAATACCTTGAAATTTATTCACAGCAAATTTCATGTATTCCAAAAAGTAATCTTTTCTTTTCATATTTATTTAATTTTTACAATCTGTATAAAATATATTTACAATAAGCACAATAGATGGAGGGATACATAATAGGTCATGGTTGGTGTGATTGGAAAAACTATTTAGTAATAGAACTTCATGGCGTGGATAGCAGTGGTTAGTGGACTGATCGACTAGTAGGTCATGGTACCAGTTACACATTGGACGTCGACCCGGGTTGCCTGGGATTGTTCGAGAAGAGAGGTTTTGGATGAAGGGGTTTCAGTGATTTGCAAGTTTAAGGTAGAAATATGGTATAGAGATTTATCGACGTTTTTGACTGGTGGAATGAGGAGGTCCGTGTAGAGAGTATCATTCGATACATAAAAAGGAGCTTTAGTTATCTGTCGGAGGCATTTGGATTAAAAAATTCAAATTCTGTTTATATTAGAGTCTTCGGCTGATCCCCAGAGTTGAATTCCATAGGACCAAATAGGTTTCAGGAGTACTTTGTGGATGAGAATTTTATTAAGTAGTGTAACATCTTTGGATGAAAGGAGGTGGCGAAGCTCTCTTTGACGATTGTTGAGTACTAGTCATTTGTTACGTATGTGGGCAGGCAGGCCATATGAGCCAACGACCCAGGTAACACACATTTTGGGCGATTGAGAGAGGCTAGTTGTTAAGTTAGAGGGGTAGCTTATGGGTCTGAATGTGCAGTAGATGAATTTGTATTTGTTGAGTTTGAATCCCCACTCTTTGTACCACGCCGAGAGCATGTTGAGTTGGGTTTGAATTCTGTTGGATGTCTCGAGATGGTTATGGTGGAGGTTTAGGATGGCTTTATTGTCAGCAGTCACCAGTGGTGATGAGGTTGATAGTGGGTTGGTCTGAAGTGTACAGGTTGGATAAGAGAGGTGCCTCTACAACTCTTTTTGTTACTCCAGCTCTAATTAATGATATTTTAGATAAGGCTGAGCCATATTGTATGGAGAAATGTCTGTCTTTTAGATAGGACTTGTAGATTAAGTCCAGCTGGGAGAAAATACTGACTTTAATCTGATGAAGAAAAAACAATTAATTTTGTTTCTCATTTTGTATTTTTTTTTTTAGGGTTATTTAGTCATATTTTTTCAAACACAGAAAAAGAAGCCTTACATCCTTTAGTTTTATTTTTGGCATTACGACACAATGATATTGACTATAATATAAATTTGGACAATTTACCTGTAGAACAATGGACTTACCTTATGTCAGCTTTTTATCAAAGGTTCCCAGAAATGTTATGTGATCCTGTACTTATAAGAAATATGAAGAATAAAATAAATGCTTATAAAATGTTGATGGATAGTCCACAGTGGTTTAATGAAAACGGAGATATTTTTATAGGTCTACATTTAATTGAATTTGGTAAGTTTAAGTTAATACTTTACTGTTTTTAAAAGTAAGAATATTCTTCAAAACAAGTAATGATTAATTAGCATATAAAATAATTTCACCATCTAACTGCTTTATACTTTACAATGTACAAATGTCCGTTTACATCAGTTATGTAAATATGGTTTGGATTAGCCTTTACAAATGATGCATCAACAGGAAAATAACTTTGTTTGACATATACTCTTCTCCTAGGTACCTTAACACAGTCACTTAAAGATGATGAATCACGTCTCTTGTGCTGTTCTTCCTTATCATACTGTTCAAAACTATGTAGAAATTCTTCAAACATTTTTGAAGTTCGGTTAAATGTCTGTGCATTATCCAAATATTCATCCTTAAAATGTAATAAAATGTAAACAAATTTAAAACAAATTATTCATCAAATAAATGACATACTTTATTTGGAATAACACTTGACCTTCTAAATGGATCCATTATAACTAAAAAATAATTATTACAATTATTAAATTAAATGAAATATGAATATTAGTTTTACTAGTTTAAGTAGATAATACAGTTCATCAAAATGAACAAATACAACAAGCGTAACTGCAAGCTGACATTTTAAAGTCTGTTAAAGCCTTTTGTGTTTTCATTGAAATCAATTAAGAGCAGGTTAAAGTATCTCATAATAAATAAATTGTTACCCACTGTTTAAGATTATTACATGAATTTAAATTGTAAAAACATTGTATTCTTGCCATGTACTATTATTATTTTTATTATTATTTTTTACCTAATTTCCTGATTAGAAGCTAAATTGATATTATCTCTCTTAGACTTTGATCTTAAACTAGAATACAATATTTTAATGACTAAACAACAGCCGGTCAGCTTCTTTATAACTAAGAAACTAAACATTTTTCTCCTTTAATTACTTCCTTATTAAACAGTAAATGTTTATTTAATCTATTTTTTATCCTTCTACCATTTTATTTTTTTTAGTCAAAAATAAAGTTATAATTGTTTAGCAAATTAGATTAAATATAATACTAAATTGTTGTTCAATAATATAGTTAAGTTTTTGATTAAAGTTGATATAATAACATTAGGCAATTTATGATAAATAAACAAACAATACTATTAGCATAATTTAATGATTATTTTCACAATAATAAATAAATGAACACTAATAATTTAGGATTAAATGAAATGAAATTAAAATGTATATGCCGGGTTGCATGAACAATCACTAAACATTTAACGAATCAATAGTGAGCTAATGGTCCTTTAAACACAATTTAATGGCCAATGATTGGTCCATTAAATTAATACATTTTGCATGCAACCCAGCAAATAGTGTACCAAATATAAATTATACACCATGCACGTAAAATAGTATGGTTTTGTATATTGTTTCTATTTCATCCATGTTATTGTTTATATGTTTTTATATTCTTTAGATGAAGACGAATGTGATAAATTATTCACTAAACTAAAAACCAACTGGTCAATATTTAAAATCACAAAGACAGCAGTTTCTTTTGTCGATTTAGTTGCTGCCAAATGTAATAAAGAACTAGAATTTACTCAGTTTCTAATTACAGCGCTTTTCTCTTTGCCTCCTGAAAGGTAAAAACAATTTTTTTATTGAAAATACATATTACATTTTGTTTAACCAAATGAACTTATTACATTTTTATTTTTCAGTGAGGATATTACTTGGTTATCTAATCAAATTATTAATAATTTAAAATTATTAGAAACTAACTGTCCAATACAAATTAGTGATTGGGATGCTATAACTATAAAATCCATAAAATATGGTTTAGTAGAAGAAAACCCGGAGTATGGTTTTATTAGAGTTTTGAGGAAATTAGTTAAAAAAGCTAATGTAGATAAATCTATTGTATCAAAATCTTTTGAATTACTTGCTGGTTATTCACAATTTAGTAATATAATGTTAAATCGAGATGCTAAACAAATTCAAAAAGGTAATTAATTTTTTATATTATATGAGTATATCAATGACTAAAAAAACTATACAATTATAGCTTAAAAAAGTTTAGAAACCATAAAATAACAAACAAATAATAATTTTAGGAATTAAATGTTTACATTTAAGTATTAAAATGTATGAATTTAAAATAATTCAAAATAAAATATTTTTTTACTTGCAGAAGAAGTATTGAGAATGATTGAAACTTTAGTTAAGAAAGAACCATCAATAATGGCTCTGAGTCATGTTCCACTTTTCCTCTGCTCATACAATGCATCATTATCAGTTGTTGATCAAATATTGCTGAGGGTAAATTGATATATTTAAAATTAAAAAACCAAAATTACCAATTAGTCAGTAAACATTTTTATTATTTTAGATTCTTTTTCGTTATGAAGACAATTCTATACCAATGTCTAATTATAGACCTTACTTATGGGGATCATTTGCCATATCACATTATCAAGTGAAAAACCATCTTATATCAAAAACATTGAACAGTTTTCCTTCTACTACTGAAGTGCTTTCATATATACCTTTAAAAAGACTAAAAGAAACTATATCTTGTTTTCCTATTAATAGACCTCTATACATCAAAGTAAGCATTCAATTAATGAAATCATTCAAAACAAAAATTGTATTTAAAAATGTAAACAATGTAGGACCAAAAAATTGTACTGTACACCACCAAAGACTCTAAGGATCCAAGTCAAATGTTTGACCCATCATTTTTTCTACCTATGATAAGCAGTTTGTTGGCTACCGAAGCACCATTGAGTATTGAAAAGTTTAATAGAAGTGGTTGTCTGTCAATGGTATTGGCTTGTTTGGGCAGTTACGACTGCCTTATGCGAAAAGCTGCGTATCATGTATTAACATTACTACGATCTCATTTATTTTGGTAAGCTATAATAATGTTAATCAATTTACATTTATTATCATATTTTTTTTAAAAACTTCTACAGTAGAAGAGCTGAAAACTTGTTTTGGGATCATTTTTGTTCTTGGGTTGCACAAGGCATCCAAGATTTGCATTTGAAACCTCCTCCTCAACTGTCAATGATTCAAGCATTATTTTTGGGCAAAATGGTTTTAGCTATGGCTAATCATGAGAAAAGTATTGACCTTACTTGCTATAGATTACTTTTGGCTCGTCCTGCTGCTCGGCTCAATCATATTCCCGAATTGAAAACATTTATAACTACATTGTATGTATCCAGATATTCTGATACACTATTGATGATAACATTTAATTAATTTTTTTTCCTGTGTTTATTAGTTCTGGATTTAAGGATAAAGCAGTTCACATGCGTTGGTTTTTTGAAATATTACGAGATGGTACACGTTCTTTAAGTGATTGGCAAGTTTTAAAAAATATGGATTTGTTCAATTTATTTTTGGTCATTTTCAAAAGTGGCCAACAAAAAGATCGGGTAATTTTGAAAAATATAACCAACATTTTTGTATTCATATTTATAACTATTGGTTTTATTGTTAGTTATTGATCTTGAAAATTATGGAAGCTACATTTCGAATTCAACCTGCAACTAATGGAGGAACTGGCCCTTGGGCCTTAAGCTTAATGGTGGCAATAAGTAAATATCCAAAAGAATTGTCTACTGAAGAAATACTTTTGGTATTTAAATGTTTACAGTCATTGAGTGGAAGTTCGTATATAAGTTTACCAGCTGTGGACTTTTGGCTTTCCATATTCTTAGAGTATGGGAAAAATCCTGATATTAGTCTAGAAGGCTTTGAAACTTTAAATAACCTTGTTTCAAAATTCCAAAATATAAATGAATTATTTGATGATGGAAATCTAAAAGATATATTAGATTGTGGAATACTTTCAAATATTATATCTAACGATGAAGCTTTTAAATGCCAATCCATTTTAAAATATGGAATTAATGGTATTCAAATACAAGAAACAAATACTTATATATTTTTACCAACCTTGCTCAAAATATTGAAGGCAAAAATTTAAAATTTTGTTTAATTAGTGTTTGAGTTTTTGATTTTTAAAATTGTGTAACTATTTGTTTGCAAAATCAATGATTCAATGGATATGATTAAATCTAAATAAATTTTTGATTAATTAATTTATCCTCTCAGGTTGTTTTATTATATATTTTTTTTACTTAAAAATATAATTATAAAGTACTGTAAAATTACTGAAAAGGAAATGTGTGTGTATGTTACAAACTGTAATAGTAAATTGATCTAAGAAATTAGAGGCATGTAATTTAAATTTTTTTATATCCCAGGTTGATAGCATAAAATATAGAAACTGGTATGATGTCAGATTTTATATTTTTATAATTGTTAAACCTTCTGAATGACTATGATATGTTTTCATTTTCATGTTTTGAAGCAAAATATTTTTCTGAGAATTTCTAACAAGAGGTTTATTAATAATAAAAGAACTTGAAAGTATTTAAATTTTAAAGTTTGGATAAGTGGAGTAGAGTGGCACATAATTGTATTACATAATTTGTATACCTCACAAATTATTGATCTTACACCGCTCATCTGAACTTAAAATACTCATTAGCAGGGCTTAGAACTTCTTGCAATTACATATTTCTTATGAAGCTGCATATTCAATATTTAATTTGATGCATACAATTAAAACACAAAAAATATTTTTGCATATTTTACCATTATGTTTATAAATCAACAACAGACTATTTTTAGAAGGACTTCTAATACTTAAAAACCTCAAAATATGAATGCACTTATGCATTTAAAAAAAAAAGTATTCTCTGGTATGGCTGTTGAATTTGTTCAGTGATACTGGTAATGTGCAGAGATTTTAAATTAATTTAAGGATATTAGGAAAACGAAAGTGCATTAGTTGTGCTTGAACTGAATTACGTCATAACTTTAATTCAGCAATTAAAAAAAAATCACCAACATATTTTGTCTTCTGTGTGTCTCACACTTAATATAACTCTTAACTCTTAAGTCAGAAGTATTCAATAAGTACTTCCGCGATTACGACTGGTTGGTGATTTTTGAAATCTTAAAAAGGATATTTATTGTGCATTGGGTGACGAGTGTACCAATAATTTGGTATTATCATTTTTCATCAAAATAAATTAGTTTTAATTTAACTTAATCTCACTTATTTTTAACTATGTCAATGCATGGGGATGGGAAATATCCTTAATTATAAAACATATAGGGTTCTTAATCTCTTGGAATCCATGCCCTATTCAGTATTCATACTGTTATATGAGAACTTGAGGTCACGCCCCTTCACCACTCTATAATATTGAAATATGTTGTTTAATATAGGATAAATATATATAATATACCTTCTTATACCTATATGTCATAATGAAAAATTCTCAGGTCTCCCTAGTGGGGCCTGGTTTAAAACCATTTGTACTATAAACTAAACCAGACAGTCGTAATCACTAAAGTGTAAGTACTTCCGAATTCATTTTTTTGATACATTACCTACACGTGAAACAAACAGAAAACAAATGTTGGTGTGGTGGCTATTAACTTCATCTGCACCTATGTAGGTACCTATAGGGAAAACAATGTGGAAATGTGGAATTGGGAAAGTGCAAAACAAAAAAAATGATAAGATACTATAATACCTATCTGATAGGATTCATAAGTACAACCACGGACGTATATTGTACGTCCGTGGGTACAACTTATTATTTTTATGTTTTTGTTGAGTTTTCCGTGATTTTATGAACTACAAATTATTACTACCATGATCTTTGCTTACTTTGCTTAACAACCTATGCAATCAAATTAGTAATTACCAATATTCGTCTAAAAGAAAACTAGGTGAGAATTCTAATTAAATAAGTATCAGATAATTGTTGACAGCTGTGTCCAACAATATCCACAAGTGAGTCGACTAGGTTTTTGTAAACCGACTGACTATCTTGAAGTGTGAATTACCTACTACCTACATTGTTTATAGGTTTATAGGTTTATATTTGAATCAAAAACATTTGTGAATTCTAAATACCGATTCCTATTAGCTATTACTTTTGAGTTTAACTTAAATATTATATAGGTACATATTATTATTTTATGTAGATATTGTGATGTTTATATACTTTTTAAGGTAAGCAGGTACTGGTATATATTAATTACCTACAATTTACCTATAGGTACACATTTTTCATATTTTAATAGGTAGGTAGATACTTATTAAGAAGTTGCCATGGGGATTTTTTCTCTAGATTCTTTTAGTTCTGATGTGTCTATTTATAAATTAAATATAGGCACCGGGTATGATATAAATTACCTACCTATGTTTAAAAAAATATTTAATATTGTAAAGTATTCAAATACTTTTTTTTTATTCCAATACTATTTTAAGAAATACTTTTTGAAAAAATTATTCGAATACGTATTCTGAATAATATTTTTTTAGCTCGAAAAATAGTTTATATTTGTGACAAAACAAATATTTCTTTTATAAATAAGACACATTATATAAAACAATAGTTTTTCTCTTTGAATGAATATGAATATATGATTGACCCACGTTAATTTCCAACCATTCCAAAACTGACCAATAATCGAAGGGGAGAAAAATGTATTTTATAATAGTATTCCCAATACTTTAATACTCATTTATTCGAATACATGTTCCGAATACAAAATAAAATAATTCTTTACATTTTACAAAACTGTACATAATATATATATATATAGGTTTTATATTTTAATGTGGTTTACTTACTAAAGATGAATAAAAATATAAAATCCATACCTACCTAGGTACATTTTGTAGAGAATCGCGACATCTCGTTCTCCAGATGACTCACAGGAATTGGCAATAAATACAAATTCAAAGGCAGAGAGGTTATACCTACATTTAAATACTTACTGTTTCCTACTTAAAACAAAAAATATTGAAATATAAATAATACCTAGTTCTAAATTTAACATCAAAAACTTTTATGACTTCTATTTTAACTCCACTTGAAAATAAACTAGTCAATCTATATTGTAGCGAGCTGTGATAGTAAACATATACTACCTACATTATAAACATATACAGTTATATATATGTATATCAGACATCAATATAGTAATATTACTCGAGAGTGTTGTATTATAATGATAGGTACTATTTAAAGTGGGTCAATTTAGAATTGAATAAAACATGACAGCTCGATAGTATAATATACACGCAAAGGGACTTCCGGCATGTAAGTCGCGTGCAACCCTGTTCTGCCAGTAAAAATAGTGTAGGTAGCTTCCTAGAGCATGGATTGTGGATATGAGTATATATGGCCATATATGGGCAATGGGTATATTTTAATTGTGTTGGTGGAGCTTTCAACTGCAGAAGAGAGCTGTTGAATAACAGCCCGGACGCCCGGTGCCCCGGCGACAGGGATCGAACAGGCCTAGACTTACAAGTTACAGAGATCCTGGCACCATCTCACTTGCTGCTAAATTTTATACAGTCATTTGGACTTGGTAGTTGGTACTATATTTTTTTAACAGAAATACTTTTAATGTTAGTAATATAGCCAGCGTCGGCCGTCGGTCTATGGCCAGAACAGTGTTGAACAAACCCAGGCGCATTGTATGGATTGTGCAAAAACTTTTTTTTTTTAGTTCCATAGATCTTCTTTGCCAACTGATGACGAACACGTACAAATGACTGTTATTTTGTCCCTAAGATATATAATTACCATCGGACGGCATTGTGGATGGGCTATTACAGGTATCAACACCAACGTCTCACACTACAACTGTCAGTCCATTTCCCAAATTATACCTGGAAAATAGTTAATAACGAAATATGCTGTTAATATTATTATATTTTGAAGAAAAAGCACCCATATACAATAATATAAACATATTATAACCAAAGAATTGATAGGACACTTGTGCATAACTGCAAAATGCTGGGTATCCAGCCAAATTAAAAAGGGAAGATTTTTTTTAGGTTTATAGAGAAACTCAATCATGGGTGTCTATAGACTATATAAGGAATATTAAAACTGCTATAGCAGAAATCAATGTGTACATTTTTTTTGTAAGCCTATAAGGCTGCAACCAGCATGTGCGATTAATAACTATTGCACATATTCGTCTGGGGACAACGTAGGTAGTGACTAGGTACATAGGTATGCAGTGGGTTTTTTTTAAGTCTTGTAGAAACGTCAAAAAATGTTGGAAACTATCAAACAAATTCAAACATTACATTGTAAATTATGGCATTTAAAAATGTTAGAATTTAATACAATTTTTGACTCCCGGGAGACTTGGAAAACATTTTTACAGTACAGATACCAACAATATTTAAAAAGACTTGTCGACTGCACTATATTGTAGGTACGTCGGAGAAATACTGGAAACTTATCAATCAAATACGAAATACCTAACTAACAAAATATGTAAGTGGGTATGTAACAATTCCGTTGAAATGTACACTTTTTTGTCGATTCTGGAGATATAACTATTGTGGAGTAGGTATATATTTGTTATACGCTGTAATTGAATAATATATATAATCCATAAGGCGATTCATTTAAGTGCCTACACTTATAAGAGGTGTACAACTATGATTTCCATCATGCACCACTCATGTTTATTACGGATCAATTACTTACCACTAGGCAGTAGTCTCACAATAAACTATTCAAAATTTCAAAATGTTAATAAAATAAACTATGCAGACATGAACAATTTCGAGTCGTCTTGACTCTTGGCAGCCCAACGAGAACACCTCTGCAGGCTCGGAGCACTGGCCCACTAATTTTCCTGTTGTCGTCCAGTACGTCTGTAAGGTGGAATTGGACATTCCCTGATTTCACAATAGAGTTTCTCCCCGAAGATTTGTCCGGTTTCCCGAAGAGATCGTCGGCCAAAAGCTGCTGTATATTAAAAATATCAATGTTCAATACAAATGCAGAAAAAGTTAGGGATTTATATTGATTATATATACATATTTTTTTCGTTAATAACTTACAATAATATACCTATAACTAATATAATTATATGGATACACACCGACAAGCCGTTAATAATTATAATTTGTACAAAATACAATTTGAATTACCAGTTAATAATTTTTTTTGTAATTTTGCAATGAAATCAAATAATTTATAATATTATAACTTTTAGTATAATATATTTTTATAAAAATTAAAACTTTTAAAAATAATGAGTGTAAACATGGATCACATTGTATATATATGTATTAGAAACATTAGGTGATAAACACAAATCCTTCATATTCCTATAACGCAATAAATTGTATACATATAGGTTACTTATAGCGTTGAATCTTGAAACATAACCTTATTAAAATATCTTTTCCGACATATATAAATGTAAATAAATAGCATGATACTTATTTCGATTTTATATCAGAGAAAGTGAGTATAAGACATAAATATATAGGTAGGTAATATATATTAGTTGATATTAAGTTGTTCGCATTACCATTACGGATTAAACGTTAAATCACTAGGTAATGCGTTCGTAATTTCCAATTTTCACTATTGGCCATCAACACATAGGTACAGGTAATAAAATTTAGATCCAAGACAATAAATTTTACTATAGTAAACGTTTATGGTCTTTTGCAATATTATCTTAACATAAAATAATTTGAAAATATTTAAATACCTATAACACTTTAAATATAAATTGTAATAAATTAGATAGGTGGTAATAGGTATACATGATGTATTGTGCACAATCCTGCAGCTTTTTCATAATAATATCATTATTACTCATATTAACGTTTCTAAAATTAATTTCTCAAACCGTAAAAATCGTATAAATTAAGAATCCGGTTGATCCCTTGCGGATACATAGAGACTATATAAATTACTTAAAAATAAATGTTTTGTTTTATTATTTAGTTATTTAACTAAGAAAAATTATTAGTTCGATATGTATACCATATATTATAGTTGGTCAGTTTTCTTAGAATCTCTGAAGTTTTAAATAGTGATATATCCATTATATCATATAATTATTATGCATAGATATTACGGTTAGGTAAGCTTCACAAAAAATGTATTACAAATGTTCTGATAATTTTTTTTTTACCTAATAAAATGAAAAGTGTAAAGCTACATACCTACATAGTGTAACCACACATGTATAACACTATTAACTTTTTTGTGTATCATTTTCTTCATAATTGTATGTATTTTTTAAAAAAAATTTTCTCTTTGTTTTGTGAACCATAATGTGTACATTATACTTGTCTTGCTTATTTACAAAAAGGCTCAGCCCATTTATTCTAAAATAAAATAATATATGATACACAATAAACCTAGGTATATTTTATTTTTATGAACGTTTGAAGTTCAAATCTTGATGAAATTGGACATTCAATCGAAAAATGACGATTTTAGTTAATATATTCAATGACTCAATGTTATGAGTAATTTAAAAAATATTGATCGTATTTAGCTAGTAACTTGAATCTTCTTGCCATTATGAATAGGTAATTATTCTACAAACAATTAAATATTCAAAATATTAAAACTATAATTTTTTCCTTTAGGTACCTATAGAGGCTGACACACCGTGCCTGGGTGATTATAATATATCCACTAAAGTACATGTACCTACTACCTATACATAGAAATATATACTGAGTGGTACATTTAATGTAAAACATTCGTTAAGTATTATACAAATTATTAACGTTTTTGAAAATATTTTTTTTTAAATAATTTGAAGTCATTAACGAACAACACTTTTCGAATAAGTATATTTTTCATCGTTATAATTTTTAAAATTGTCTAAACTGTAAAAAACCTTAAGTGATAACTAATAAACTAACTGTCCAAAATTTGATATTTGTAGATAATATGATGATTCAGAATAATTAATAAATTAAAAACGTATGTTGACACGTTTTTACTTTTTATACTAAAAAGTGTAAACAATTGTGTGTGGCAATAGACGACTCGGATGAAGTGAAACATCTATGACAAATAACATATTATATAGAAGAAATATTTTCCAAAATGTTAGTGGTTTTTGAAATAATGAGTGTCTTACGACTTACGTTAAATGGATCACCCCGTATAATACAATATAATACGTATCATTTTCCTGGATGTAATGATTGTTATTATAGACCTTAACATATCAATTAAAATTATTTTTTTAATAATCACCCGCATCATGTTAAAAAAAAATGCACGTATATAACCAGTTCGTCCACATGCATATATAATATATATATATATATTTATTATACGTACAGTGGCATTAAACCGGGGCATTGGCGATTATTATTGTATATTTTATAGTACTTATAATATTATATAGGTAGATATTATTATACCTCCCGTCGATCTCGGCAGGACGTGCGGCACTGCGGCGGCGGCGGCGGCGGCGGCGTATCTGCGCGGCACTCTGCTGGAACGTACGATAGCTGGCAGGCAGTGCACGGCGGCGGCGTCGTCCCCTCACCGAAATTCTTTATAATATTATCTTTTTACCTGTTTCCCCCCTCCCGCAGACGCCAACACCGGGACCGGCCGTCGGCACTCGGCACCTGTACAGTGTGCGTATACACCGCAACAGGTATACCATCGCCACTATGCCTGCTATATCATATATTATTATTATTATTACTATTGTTGTTATTATTTTACCTACTCCTGATGCTCAGCAGTGGCGACTGTAGCACTCGGCAGTCACATACGTACGCCAGACTCCAGCGCACCGCGTAGGTACGTAACCGTCTCTTTATAGTTTATACCAAATACCAATACCGACCATGCCGGACCACGATGGTCATCGCGAGTCTCTTGCGTAGTTGCGTAGACGTTGGTTGTACCGGGTAATACGCGTCGATCAGTGTAGTGCCTACTTACGCCGTGCGATCATCATTTTAATTGTATTAACCAAATAACAAAATTACACTTGCTGTTTACACTCATTATAATTGTGTTTCTTACCGACGGTGCGTGTTGTGTCGGAGTGATCGCCACGATATATCCTATATATTTATACCTATACTTAAATAACGACAAGCCGTTATCGCGATTATCTCGTTTCAAAAAGTGTATCCCTAATCGACCGGCTGTATATCATAATATTATTACAGTATTTTGTATTGTACATTTTTTGTATAATATTCGTAAATATGTGATTCTGTGGTGTACCTAATGCAATAAACTATGCGATCCGCTGTCCTTTCGTCGACCTCCGGATTTTTGACGCCGACGCCGCCAAACCGACGTGTGTGCACCACGTATTTGAATTCTTATCCAACAGGTAGGTGCGTTGTACCTATATTCATTATATGTTAACTATCATTATTCCTGCACCTAACTCAAGTTTTACCTATTCCTGTCCAAAGCCCTTGTACCTAACATTATAACAGTTGAGTACACAGAGAGTAGGGGGAAGGGTGGCTAAAGTGCTGAAGGCCTTCCTCTCGTTGCCCATATTATTACTTAAAAAAGAAATATTTATCAAGTCAACTAGTTAGCAAGGACGTAAATTCTTATACGTCTTACCGAGTTAGAAATAGCCAATAACTAGTAATATGTACTTATAGGTGGCTAGAAAAGTAGAATTCATTTTTGCAAAAACATTGTATTTGCATACCAATTTTCATAAAATGATCAGCAATTTTTGGTAAAAGTAAGAACTACTTGTATGAAATATGAAAGACCTTGTATTAAAATGTCATGCCTTAGATACCTATGGAAGTTTAATAACAAATTAACTATGGTTTTGTCAAAATTTAAACTGAAATGCTTATAAAAAAGAATCGTGCCATTGTATCGTAAATCGTAATATTTTTAAATAGCATAGTAAAAACTTACTAGAAATCTTGTATTACATCTTTAACTTTTTACCCAAACGAATAATATTTTGTTGATATTTGAAAAAAACTTACTGACAATCCCACTGAAAAATCCTGCGTACGCCACTGCATTATAATATTATAATAATAAACCTGACAGCTGCACGCTAGACCAAGATGAAATGTTTTCATTTATACCGCGAACTTTCTAAAGAGGAAAAATATGATAACGATTAACTTTGTGAATATATAGGTAGGTATACAATAGCTCGTGTTAACACTGTGACTCCGCAATGATTAAAAAAAAAGCGTTCGATTATAGGTATGTAGCTAAATGCTAGTAGACACGAGTGTTTAAAATCAGCATAATATTATTATACTGAATATGTTAGATATATATATAATATGCAAACTGGCCTTGCCTACTAGCGAGTACCGACGACAGTACTGGTTTTAACAAAACTATAAATACTATTGACTGTACTCAGATATATATGTATTAAATTTATATATAATATAAGTAATATGCAGGTATAGGTACATAAAATATATTGAATTATACATATATTTGTACAATATAACGACACTATGACAGGAGGATAACTTAATCCTCGAAAACTAGTATTTTAATATGGTAGTTTAAATTCAAAGTAGAATTATTTCGTGTTTATATATTTTAAATAGGTGTATACAATATTGTAATAAAGACACATATTTTCAGAAACCTTAATTCATTGGTAGGTAGTTAATTTTTGAAGACTTTTTGGTCACGTGCGATGTAGAAGCGTATTTTATCATTTACCTTAATTGTTTAACACTGAATACCTGAAATAGTTCAATTAAAGTAATATTTTTTATTTATGAGTTAAAATAATAATTTTTAACTCATAAATAAAAAATATTACATGCGATTTTAAATATTAACCCATATTTCAACAAAGGGATTATATTATGTGTTACTTTTTGATATATCGATAAAAATATGTAGGAATCAAATATTAAGGTGTATAGGTACCTAAATATTTATATAGGTACTTAATTATATAGTTTTTCTTAGAATGACCTTATACTGAAAGATTGTTCTTGTTTGCAGCAATTATAAGTGCAATGTAATTTTCTTGTTATTAAACAAAGTCTGAAGAGGTGTAGGTAATGAAATAAGGTTGACCTAAAGAAGTATAACAACATACTTCTATATGATTGAAACTACAAGCAGACTTATTATTAAAAAACTAGTTTTTAAATTAAATGTTATTTTTAATGATTTTAAACTACTAACTAATAATACTAGTAACTAATAATAAGGTCATACATGTCTACATTCATTAATATGTACCAACCAGTTGACAAAATTTGAATTTTTTTAATCACTGCAGCTTAAATAACTACCTACTCGCCTAAAGTGAAAAATAATATATTTTGATATTTAAAACAATTAAAATTTGAGAATTATTGTTTTCTTTACAACCAATAAAAAATAAATACATTTCATCAATTTTTCACACACATTTTACACTCAATAATAATATTGTTTAAGAACCTCATTTTTATTGCTATAGTTTTAACATTTAAATTTTAATAAAGGTATAGTAAATACAGTATATAATATAAATTACTGATTGAGAATTATATTATAGTTTTCACTTATTAAATATTTATATTATTTTATTTTCATAACTTAAAAAAATTTTAAGACGTCAAGTTAAATAGGAGGTACTTACTATAGTACTAGATATAATTAGTAATAAATATTAAATAATAATAGCTTATGTTACACTAAATCCCATGGTTTTATGTCCTATTTGTTATATTACTTATTTGTCCGTATCGGTACGGTGTATACTGTATATTATAAAACCGTTAGTTCTCCATCTTTACTTTTCAATACTGTTAATCAATTCTTCCAATATCATTGTATACTACTATAATGCCTATACTTAACAACCTAGACCAAGGTGTATCCCTTGCATGGATTCGTTTCGTATGGTCGTTGTGTGGCGTCTGATCGTTCTCCTGGCGCCGATTTTCTGATTCACATATTTGTATTTATATATTATGCTACGGTGAAAGTACTAATACCGGAAAAGCCTTGGTTTACCAGTAAAACACACAATTTAGATATTAATGCTAAAAAATGTCCGAATTTCAGGCTTTTACCGATTGGCGATTGATCTTGATAAACTTTAAGGTATAAAAATTAATTCAGTCAAACTCCGAATAATTTTATGTATTGGTAATTGGTATCAACGAGAATTAATGATAAATCGTCAACAATCTACTGCAGTAAAAGTCCAAAAGTCCAAAGTATAAAAAAATATGCCAAAACACAATGAAATTGAAATTAGTAGGTAATTGAAAAGTATTAAAGATATTTTAAATTTAAATTTAATTCATTAATACAAATATAAAAGTTTTATTCATTTTTTAACATCAGCTATAAATGTTGATGATATAAAAATTACAAATTTACTTGAATGTTGTATTATTGTAGTATAAGTACCGAGCATTTATTAACTAGGTACGTTTTTTAACTAGGTTCTGTTTTTAAATCTTCTATAAAGCTGGTGCCGAGTACCTTCCTCGTCATTGCAGATAAGTAATTCACTTAAACGTATGTGTTAAGTTTGAAATCGACGATAAATAATTACATATTAAATCATAAAAATAAATACTAATAAGGCATATTTTTATTTATTTATTAGATATCTTGGTCGTTGTATAGTATCGCACTATCGCTAGCGGTAAATTAATAATTAGTAACCTATTGTATATTTGTATAGTACCTATTAATAATAATGAGATCGCATACTCGTATATTGTAATGTTTGCATTTATATACTAAGTATTTTTTAAATTAAAAATAAATACAAAGAAAAAATAATGTAAACAGCTAACATTTTTTTTGAAGCTTTAAATTAAAATATAAATAAAAATGCTGAAATTAAAACATTGATTTTTTTTGTGTACTCGTTCAATGCGCATGATGTAAAAAAAATATGAAGAGCATTATTATTTGATTTAGGCATTTAACAGTAAATTATGTTCTATACAGAGGTATCTTTAAGATTTGTACAGATTTAAATATTATCGTATAACTCTAGGCCGTATCTGTGGGGGGGGAGGTCAACCCCTCCCCCCAATTTTTTCGTGTTCATTATGTGGTAGTAAAATAACTATATATTATTATATTAAAAAACTAAAACTAAAATAAAAAACACATTATACTAAGTGGACTAAACTGACATCAATGATACTCGGTGGGTTGAAAACCACAACGGAATTCAAAGATTATAATAAAATTAGAAATTAGAATCTTAGCTTAAAACCCCCCCCCCGAAAATAATTTCCAGTTACGGCCTTGGTATAACTACTACCTACTACTTTTGAATGAATCGTTCAATCATATTTTGTTCATATGGTACACTAACACTATCAACGTATATTTGTATGTAATTCTATAACAATTATTTCAACAACATGAACCGTTACTTTAAATGTGTGAGATTACATGCTATACTCTAACATATGAAATGTAATCGTATTCGCATAGGTACCTACTACCTAGATATCATAATATACGCTAATTAAATAATTATTTATATATAATATATTAAATACAAGGATCATGCCCGATGTCTTCACGAATTTACGACATAAGCATATTGCATAATTATATCCTCGTAGCTCTAACCAGTCTAATTCACTTTTCTTAAATATTTGTATTAACAGTGTATTTAAAATCTCATTTTTATCATTTATTTGATCTATTTTATTTGAAATTACAATTAAAAAATAATATAAAATCGTATAAAAGTATTCATCGGTACATCTAAATACTTTTACATACAGTATTTTTATTAGTTATGCATTACAATTATTTTAAGGTCTAATAAGCAAACTATATGGAAGTCATATATAAAACATTTATTATGTTACATCTCAGAATGTTATAAATCTCCTCGATTAAACATTAAATGATTCTACAATCTTAGAATTTATTAATTATTTGAATATGGAATAAAATACTATATACTTTTTTGGCTTTTTTGGCTTTTTAAGATCAAAACGCTTTCTAATAATTATGTTATGTATAAATATGGAACAGACATTTTTCTCTTCAAGTTTCGTAATATCATCTTTGATGCTGAGAACTTGACAGACGTAGGTACCGACTGTATTATCTCTTTCACTCTCCTCCGTTTTGATCATAATCTTCTTCCAATATACTCTTTTAGTCTCGTAACTAATTATTAATTCTATTGACCTTCTGCACTTTACACGAAAGCAAAATTGAATATGACTTTTGCCACATACTTTGTTTTTACCTTTCACTTAACAAAACATTGTCTTTTTTCACTCCTCTTCTCTCTATATTATAAATAAAACTCCACAATTTTCGGTTCCCTCGGAAAACACGTTATCTTTTTTATGAGTACCTATTATGCCATTGCATTATATTTTTAACTACCCTAACCTTTTGAATTTTCTACTTTTGTTTTTGTTAAAATAAGTTATATTCGGACTCAGCTCGTTGCTGTTAACGAAACAACTAATATGGAATGAAATGTTTTATTTTTTTCTTAGTCTATATTGCCTATAAATCAAAGACTAAAATTACATTTTAACCTTACTATTTAATGCAATTATACTTTTTATTTTAATTTAGAAGTACCTATGATTATTTCAGCTGTATCATGAAACATCCTATACCACCCAAGTTGTTGTGATTAAATTATTAACTGTATGATAGCTGGTAGGCACATATATAGAAACAAGTATACCTATACGGCTATACCAATTATCTAGTAGGTATATTATGTATAATAGTGTACGAAATTATTAAAACTGATCGTTCGACACCCGATGTGCAGCATATTATATATTATTAGTTATAGTATGTGTAACATTATGTATGCTTCATTGAAAATATATAAATACCAAACCCCATAAAATTTGTGCATGTTCTTACATTTTTTTTTACACATTTTTTTATTAATAAAATAAAAAGTGAGAAAGATGCATGTTTACGCATATAAATAGAAAATATTAAAAACATTTTCATACGTGTTTACATTTATTTTACAAACTGACAGTGTCATCATTACCATCTCATGACGTTTGAAACAAATCACAGTTACCCGTGAAACACTTCATAAATATTTTTATTTTTGAACTATGATGAGCTCTAATTTTTATTTTAGTAAAAAACCGTATAAAATATTCTATTACACGTTTCTGTCTATTCTCTGTTCATGAAAAATGTATTTTACTATTTTTAGTGTTAAATTTACACGTATAAGTAGGGTAAATTATATAACGTACAACGCCCTGCGGTGACTTTCGATCGCTTGAAATCTCACCTAAAATATACGTAAACAGTAACATAAAACACGAAAATATAGCTATTGTTCTCGATAAAAATTACAGAATCTTTCTCTCCATAGAGTATTTTAAAGTATTTCTGATTGTTTGACTAGGTATGGTTATTATTTCAATTTCGATCACATGCATTATTATATATTGCTGAATAATGAGAAAGTCGTATTTTTTCAAACACAATATAAAATAAAATAATATTCGACCATTATTGCCATATTGCCTTATGTCATTACTCGTTATGATGAACGCAGATAATAGTTATGTTACAACGGATTTGGCGAGAAAATTAATAACTGTACAAGAACTATACAATATAGTGTTAAATGTTATCATTTTGCTCATCTGTTCCGCCAGTCAAACGCCTCCGATACAATAATGTTTAGGCGTCCTGGGAAAATAGAAACGACATACATAATACTATACATAGGTAGACCGTATGCGTACAAATGTACAATACATAATATTACATACAATATATTATATATAGTAAATATAACACATTTCCATAACACGGAAAAAATATTAGAGAAATTGAGCGAGAAATTATGTTACACCTTACGCTTACACACAACATTTACTATATCCATATATCTATCTACACTATATTTTATTTATAGTATAATATACCTAATATAATTTATATATGTCATATACATAACATATCCATTAATTGTATTTTATTAATATTTTAGTGAGTGGTTAATAATTCCACTATGTCGAAACTTACCTATCGTTTACGCCGTGTACATTTTATAATATATTTTTTCTTTTATCCTTGCAAATGCATTTTTAAACTCACATTTCACAATACTTACTGACTATGTGGCTAGGTATACGATGATCTATTCTCTCCCATTCGTTAACCAAAGCCTAAGGGACTTCATGACTAAACGATTTTCTACGACAAGTCTCATTATTTCTAAAAATTGATTTTAATTCCGTAACCAGTATCTAGAGAATTGTTAAGCTCTGTGGTTTATTTTATAATCGAAACTACCTTAGTTTAGTAGCTATTACATTATATATGTAAAGTGTTTCATAGGCTAAAATGGTACAGTGATACATTTTTCCAAGCACATATTTTAATATTTGATATATAGTACTTACTACTTATACAGGTATGGATTTCATTTCAAAAAATTGATTTTACAATAGCAGATGTTTCATGTTAAATTACATTATTACGAACGATTAATGCAGCTATAGATGCAAATATAATTGATTTAATTGTATTTAGATATTATAATAATAATACGCACGTACAGTTTGGATTTATTTATAAATCTATTAGCAAACGAGCTTGGTACGTTTCTTTTATAAAATACACTGGTGACCGATGATATCCACCCACGTCAACATTAACTTTACATTCCCCGTATCCAGATGACCTGATATTGTTATTCAAAACTGCACCAGCCCACCACAGTTTCTGCCGCTGGCCGATTGCTTTCTTTTCGGCATCAATTTAAATTTATTTACTATCTAAGTTCTTCGTCAAACGTGAGTCGTATAAGTATAATTACATAAATTATTTATTGTTTTTAGATTGGTTATACTTAATCATATTATAATGTATGACTAATGCTTATAATATATACTTGTATTTTAATGGAATAGTAATATAATAATACTATTTATTATTTAAAATAGGTATAGCCTAATATATTTATATATATATATTATATATAACATAGCATAGCTAGATGTATAATATGGATGGTTAGATCGCTTCTCTTATATCCTTGATTTTATTACATATTATTATATTAAATATCATCCAAAAGTAGATAATATGACAAAATTAAAATAAATTTATCAAACATTTGTTGTACTCAACATCAACATTTTGTTTTATATACATTTTCTAATGAGATACTACTGTAATATAGTGGTTTTTAGTCTATAATCTAGAATTCTAGATGATAATTATTGATAAAATTTATAAATGTGTAACAGTCTAGTTTTGACTTGTATAATATTTGAAATAAAACAATCAACACCTTCAACGATATAGGTACATCTTAAACCGCAATTCGAAAATGCAATGTAATTTAACGAAACCACCGATTTATTAATAGCAAAAATGTATATTATTATATTTTTGTGGTAATAAGTGATTTAAATTGATAAAATGATTAGTGAAAATACTTTTAAGTAAGTTCTATACTAAAACTGATATTAAGCGTATATTATAATATTTAAGTATTTGATGACTGTGAGAAAAAATTAGAAAAATAATCCACTCGAGACTCGAGTAGACAGTGTCAAAGTCCAAAGAAGTTAATTTCTATAAAGCCCAACCCATTAGTTTTATTTTAATAGACTATTATAGTTAAATCTAGTATTTTTATGTTGACATCTGCAATTGAGTTTGTTCCTCAACTTCATAGACTCCTCTAAACAACTCACAACACCACATTATTTTTAGTACCTATTATTATTTAACTCTCACGAGCATTAAGCTTTAAAAATAATGTTTTATTGTTTTAACTATGCACATTTTAAATATATAGTCAAATCCCGAATTTCAATATCAATAGTAAAAATAATAATTTAAAAAAATTATATTTATGTTGATAGTTTAGTGGGAAGTAGAAAGAAGCCGTAAAATCAAGTAATGTATTTTTTTTTTTATTTATTGAACTTAAGCCCGGTGACTAAGGCCATTAGCCGTTGTAGGGGTTAAGAACTGTGGTAGAGGTAAGGTTGGTACGGTAGGTTGTTTTTTACCATTGTTACGGTTGTTACGGTTGTTACGGTTGTTACGGTAGGTATTAAACACGTGTATGTGTGGCAAGGGTTTTAACTACTATGAACCCGGGTGGTCACCCATCCGGGAGCTAGTAGCTGTGGCCGTTCCTCACTCACAGTCACATTCCGCGACTGGCAGCAGCCAACCCGCTATGCCAAGCCACAATGTATATTTATACGCGATAATGTTGAGATGAAAAAATACGTGCCCTTTATTCAAATATCATATCATATTCATATAGGATAATACAACACTTTTTATAATGTATCTAGATTCTAGTTAATGTATGTAATAATGTATGTATGTCAATTTATATTTTTACAATAGTAGTTTTTAGACACTGACAAGTAAATTACCTATATGAATGTTATATTTGTATTTTTCGTTCGTCTGTGAATATTTTGTTATTTTTTATAGTGCGCTTATTTTAACATACAGATAGAATGCAATATTAAGTTAAAACCTCAAATCATGATAATATAGGTATATAGTATTTTTTAAGATGAATATTACCATGTACATTATAAATTACTTAATAATTATATCCAGAAAGAGCATAAAAAAACAAATTCCCTTGTTTAAAATTTAAAATTTAAAATTTAAATGATTTATAATATTTATTTTCATAGTTATTACTATTACATTTTATAAAATAAGCACAAACCTTTGCATTTGATATCATATAATTTTAAATTAAGGATAACAGAATATGGACTCCATGTCTATTCGAGCGGACTTATGGTAAAATTTGCATATTTTATACAATAGTTATTAATTGGAGGAATGCACAATATATATATTATTGTTAGTCAAATTTAAACAGAATATGACTTGTAGCCTGTAGGTTTATACTACCTATGTATAGTTTCTTGTTATATTATAGATAGGTGTATATTATATTATAATAAGAGCGGCGAAGGTATATATCATGCTACATAGCATTATAGCCTATAGGTACCCACATAATATAATCTGCCTATCTATAAAAACGTGCGCGTTAGCTGTAGTAATAACGTTAGTGTATAATGTATATATATGCGTGTCCAAATTTATTATTGATCACGTCCTTCTTTTAAACAAACTAATCGAATTTGCCAGTCACTAGCGTTAATCTATCGTAAATTCGATTAATTTTTTTCGTGATAGTAAATATTTGGTAGTTGTACGTTGTACCTACGTACAATTTTTTTTTACCTCGTAAAAAAATAAAAACAACAAACGAGTACAGGCGAACGCACGTCGCATCCACTGTTTGCACAGAGAATTATTGTGTGATTTTTTTCTCATTATATTTTACACACAATTATTATACCTACCTACGATCCTTCGAATAGGTACACATCATCTGCATATCCGTTATGTAATTTAAAAATACACCATGTGCCCTGGATACACAGAAAGAATAAAATGTACAAACAACGAGCGGATATGAATGCCATCTACAATTTGTCACGCTACATCAACCGTGCGCGTATAAGTACATAGGTACACTTACGTAAGTATATGTACAATATACAATGTAAAAATATTAGCCGTCCACCCATGGATATTTCAAATTTGCTAAGAACCGTAAAAAGTATTATTGTCTACACACGTCAATAAAATAGAACGAAGAATAAATATAAATTCAAAAGCGCATACTCCAATATAACTTATAAGTTGGTGAGTACATAGGTATAATCAAAATGCTCGCACTGCAAGTTGAATTTATCGATTTATACTTATATACCTATATATTGTATAGTAAAATGATTTGGTTTGGTAATTAGAACAATTCAATTCAAAAGAAATTGTTCAAGTTCGGTACGTGTGTTCGTTCCAGATGAAATTCCTAACAGGAAACGCGATATAACATTATGCTTGACGAGTCACGAGTTTGAAATGAGAGTAGGTACTATATATAAATTATAAATATATAATATGAGATATGGTGGTTTCTCGAGAAAAAAATACGTACGAATGTTTTGATTATACTAGTTAGCGTACATAGTATATAATATATTATCATGTCAAATCTAGAAGAACAAAATATCTCTAATTACAATTATAATAAATAACATGAAATTATAAACAATATTTTTTATGATTTAAACTAGGTTCCTTATTTGGTGCCAATAATATCCATTATTATTTTATTGATCTGAAGCAAAAATCGACATCAGTATTTAGTAACGATATTATACATTGGGTAGTAAAATGTATAACAGATTGATATTTCAAAGAGAATATAGGAGTGTAAATACAATATTTATATATTATATAATCAGAAAATGTATAATCGAATTAATATTTTATACACTTCAACATAGATATCGTTTTATCCTGCATAATATGTATACATAATATTATATAGGTACATCAAATTATTGATATTTATGCATAGCAAGTTTTGAAAAAACATTCTCACTTTAGTATTTTATTTGAAATTGAAATTCATTTAAAATATCTAATGATTTCTTTGAGTCTTTCTCCTATTGATAATACTGAATATTAATAGGATTGTTAGAATTCATCGCACAAGTGTATAGTAACTAACATATTAGTATATTACATATTTTCAACATAATATATCGTATTAATGATTTAGTTGTTGTTGTTTTATAGGTTAATTTTATTTTTAGACAAATCGTTATTAAAATTCATGAATATTCAATTTTTCTAGCTTAGTTTTTTTTTGTGTAGATAAGTTATAACTATAGAATTATTGCGTATATCTTATGTAAAAAATATATTTATATTAAATTTAATAAAAAATGAGAAATCTAAACATAATACACATAGAGAAATAAACCATAATACATACCTAAATAGTTTACATTACATAAATTCATGGTAAGGGTAAATATATACCTAATATATAATATATATATAGTATAAAATGTATTAGGTAATATAATATAAAAATCTTCGTCAGTCTGTACTGGAGTGTAAATAATATATTTAATGACCCTGTATACTGTACATTGTATAAAATACTTAGGTACCTACTGGTTACTTATTGAATTCGAAACTAATTAGGAACCCAATGACTACAACCTATGTGGCTATGTACTATATATATAAATAGTATATATGTATATATAAGTACATAACATACATCTGTTCCCAAGGCTAGTTCAAATAAAGTAAAAGTAAATAATTAAATAATAGTGGTGCGTACAAATGTGATTTTTTCAGTCATTTACCAATAAGGAAAACGACCACCTGAGTGCTCATAGAATACATAGTTTGCAATGCAATGTGTCATTACATAGTCAAAAGTCTTATTACACTGAAGTGTAGTAACGTCTGATAATCTGTTCTTTTTTACAGTTGCGTTACCTATAAAGTTATAGTGTAACTTTTGTTTGAAACAAAATCTGAAATGAGCTTTTAAATGTTATTAGGTACACTTATAAATTATAAACTAGGATTCAAAATAATTTCTAGTTTTATTAGCCACATCATATTGTACATACTTTATAGAAATACAAATAACAATTTGTCCTACTTAAGCTGTGTCTTTTGGCGATACAAACTTCAGCTTTTTGAATGAGAAACATTCATTTTTACTATAAATTATTAATTTTAGTGTACCTAATTTAAAATCTGGACTAGTAATTTCACAATCATTAAAATGTTTATACTAAGGATAATAGTCCTTAAAAATGGTTACACAAAAATATAAAATAGATGTACTTACCTATTATAATATTGGATCTAGTCTTCACAGGACCTTAAGTAGTATGCACCTACAACAAATATCAAGGATTTAAAAATATGGTCTTAATATAAATATGGTCTTTGTGTATTTAAAAATAGGCGGGTACCTAAAAACAGATTTTGAATAACTGCATTATTGAAGAAAAGGGGGGACACATGCTTGATAAATTACCCTGCATACATTTTAATAAGACATTACACATTAAATAAACATTAAAAATTAAAGTATAAATACCTGAATCCCAACCATTTTACATTTCAACATATTATTATTAATATTTGTACTGTTTATAATGTACTATTCGTGTATTGTAATTTTTCAAGTAATAGGTTATAGGTACCTTAAGTTTACTATTTAACAATAAACAAAATATAAATTTAAGTTTTTAAACAAAAATCTAATATCTGCTTGCTTTTTCGAATCTATTAGTATATAATTTACTGGCCACTACCACAGTGCCATCATTACTAACTACTCTCTAGTATAGATATTATAGCTCTAATTCACATAATCGTTACTGGCCCATTCTCCAGCCAGTGAGTCCAGCGCAACCACGATTTCAATCTACAGCATACAAACATATATAAAAGCAAATATTAAATTAATTGGCTATAATATCCAATATCAAAGTTGACCATTATTGACCGAAAAAATAATGTATATTTTAAGTACACAAAAATTAACAAATCACATATAAAATGAAAAACATCGATTCGATATAACAGGAAGCAATTAACATTTATTTACTTTCAAAACTTAATAGTATGGTCTTTAAAACTTATACACGATCATAATAATTATAACTTTTAAAAAAATATAAAAAAATTATAAAAACAAATTTTCTTCAATATATTATATATAATTTATAATTAAAAAATGTATGATACGAGCCACAGGGAATATGCCCCCTGCCCATAACACAGGTCTTCTACTGGATGCACTGGTTACTTATAACTTATAAGTTAACAACTAATATGTAATAAATAATAACTAATAAGTATAAGCAATACCCAATAGAAGTTTTTATAACATATAACTATTAAGCATTATTTATTATTTATATTACCAGAAAAAAATATATTACTACCTATAGTCTATATAAAGATACTATTAGGTATTTATTATTAGTTATTACTAATTTATGCATGCCATAATATTATTGATTAGTTAAATAATAATGTTGTGTTTAAAATAATTAAAGCTGATTCATTAATTTAAATTAATTATATCGAGTAAATATTATAAAAATTAAAAATAAACATCTTTGTCGTATAGCGATCAACATTCATGTCATATATACACACGCTCGTGATGGCTTTCACTCATCAACTGTAGGTTGCCGCCCCTTTGTACTCCGGGACCCACTTCTTACATACTTATGCTCATTCTACTAAAATTATACTGAGTACTTAACGTTCCACTGAACCGTCGAATATTCCTACACTCAAAATGTTTAGTAAGTAATCCATAGTCCATACCTATATCCATAGCGTCCATTCTAGAAAAATACCTATTTTAATACTACACAATCGTACGTAGTATGACATATTGGCACGATGATGTCAACCTTCGTGTTCGCCCATACTTTATTACTATGTAGTATATTATAATTTATATTCTTATTAAAATATTACTATATTATACATAAATATTAAGCTACGTCTGGTCAGCACTCCAAGTTCGGAAGACTTAAACGAAACTTTCTCTAGATTTTGTAACCGTATTGTAAGGAAATGTAACCACGATAACTTTATTTTGACGTCGTTCTGGGGTGACGTAGCTCAAATATATACGATACACTTTTTGTGTAGGGTGAGATGTAATAACTATTAATGTATATTAAGTATAGGAAAAGTATAATATTTATTCTGTTTTTATGAATTCTTGAATTTTAATTTAAAATTATTATTTTCAATTTTGAAAACCATTATTTTTAAAAAAGGAAACTTGCCTATATATAAATACAACATACAATTTAAATAGATTGGTATTAAAACATTTAAAAAAAAAGATACTTTAGTTTCTTCATTCTTAATTTATTAATGTGACTTAAATAATTAGTCTGATCTAGGTCTATATTTTTGACTCTAGTTATATTAATGCAGTACGATTGGTATGAAGTATATATTATGACAGATAAATATCCTCATAAATCAAAACGCAATCAAGCCATATGATATAGCGATCATTTTGGTAGCCAGGGGGTTAAGTGTTTAACTCTCCTACCCCATAGACATTTTTTCTCCTAATAAATGTATTATTTTTCTACGACAACTATAAAAACTTGGTTAAATTTATTTTCAATTCCTCTCTCACAATTTTATTATCCTGGCTACGCACCTGATAGCGATGGCCTGTTAGAATTTACAGGAAGTTTATAATTTATTTGTAAATAATAATTTAATATACACAGTGGTATCAGATATAATATTATATTGTGTCTTTATATCACCGGGCACCGCTTAAAAACCATTTATATACGGGTATAACCAATTGTGCAATTTTTTCTGCAAACATTTATTTTTACATTTTTTCATAAACGCATATTTGAAGGAAAAAATACCAAGTAATCACACCATGTTCCGTTGTCCTGTAGATAATGCCAAAACCTTGGAATGGTGGATCTGAACCCGGTTAAGGAACCGATGCTAGAAGATGGTCGGACGGCCCTGCACTACGCCGCTTCGACGGGCGACAGTGGCTCGGTCGCCGAACTATTGGCCACCGGGACCGTGGACGCCAACGCCCAGGATGCGGTCGGTTATTCGGCCGTACAAATCGCTGCGGCCGAAGGTCACCTGGACGTGCTGCGACTGCTGTTGCGACACGACGCCAACGTCAACCTGCACGACAACCTGGTAAGCTTAAATCGAGCTATTAGTATGAGCAGGGTGCAGGGGAGGGTAAACTTAGCTTTACTTGTGTGCGCCACGTTCGCAGGGTTTATACTGCCCGTTAGATTTCTGCTTAGCGTTATGTTCCGTTTGGCGCTTTCACAATAAGACGTGCTACGGTAATTATTAATAACAGGATATGGCCAAATGGGTGCAGTAGGATATTATATTAATTAAAACCTACTAAGCTCATACATAGATACTTGGTATATTTAATGGAGAATTCTGAGGGTGTTACACTCACTTTAATACTTTATACACCGTACAGAAGGCTGGGCAACAAATAACTGGTGGTCGGTGGATTACAAAAAGCAAAAAAAAATTGATCAAATTACATTTTTATTGTATTTACATAGAAGATTCTGTAACAAATATAGTTTATGTATGAAACTCATCATCCAAATAGTGGTCATCTCCGCGTTTACACTTTGTGAGGCATTTTCTTTTTTTGCTTACTCTTGTTACCTACAGTTACCTCATGTGAAATGGCACAATGACTGAATGAAAACCACAGATTACTAGTTTGAAAAAAATGTCTCTGCTGCAAGCCCACGGTGTTCCTTGGACTAAGACATGATGCCAAATGAAATTGTATTGGTCTTCCAACGGTATAATCAACTGTCACAGGTCCATATCCATAGGCGGACATCGTGGGGGGCTTAGAGGGACTTAGCCCCCCAAATATTTTAATAGACCCCCCTAAATCGAAACTTAATTCGAAATTGTATTATTGATATTATTTGTTTCAATAATTATTATCTGTTAATTTTTTTCGAAAATTAGCTCCAAAATCAAACAGTATTCCCTAATTTGCAAAAACTATTTACCATAGCATTAACGATACCTATCAGTTCAGCAACTTGCGAAAGAAGTTTCAGTGCAATGAAAAAAATAAAAACTTGGCTAAGGACATCGATGCTTCAAGATAAATTCAGCAATCTTTCTATACTCTAAATTGAAAAAGATATGTCCAAATATATTAATAGCAATGATATTTTAAATATCTTTGCTGATAAAAACAGATATTTGTTATTAAAATAAAATTAATTATTAATTATTTTTAAATATATTATGTTATTTTTTTTTTTATTATAACAAACATTTATATTTGTATTAGTAATATTATATACTTATATATAGGAAGGGGGTGCGGGGGCGAAGCCCCTGCGAGTCACTTTACATTTGATTGTTAAAGCCCCCCTAAAAATTTAACCAAATGTCCGCCTATGTCCATATCTCTACCACATATTATATTAAACGTCTAATCTGTGCCCCGTCTAAGTCAAATTGTTAATCGTAAATCTTAACAACGTTGTATATACATACATATAAGTTCTGTATTATATGTCAGGACGTTTCAGCTACTAGATTTATAACAATTTATTATAATTATCATATTTATAAAGATCTTTGGATCGTCATGAATCCAATCACGTATCACTCATTAATAATTTATAACATTCTTGAATAGATACATATATTTGGATACTAGTTACGTATACTATATACTATACCTATATTGTATAATAATTAATAGTTCATATTTGTTATAATGATGCTAGTTGTATTTATAATATAGCATGGCAATACGGCCCTGCACGAGGCCAGCTGGAAAGGTTACAGCAAAACAGTGGCGTTGCTTGCATCTTCCGGCAGCGACTTGGACCGCAAGAATTATGGCGGATCGTCTGCATTGCATTTGTGCTGCCAGAACGGACACAACCAAAGCTGCCGGGAACTCCTACTCGCCGGATGTGATCCGGATGTCCAAAACAACGTAAGCAGAATAAATCATATTTTATAACTTAATCTTATGCTCGTTAAAAAAAAAGTCGGGCTTTGACGTATTAATATTTTGAAAAAAAACTTACCTTGCAGCTGAATAATTGCACTATTTATATTAATTGTAAAAATAGTTTTTTCTTAATTATTCATATACACTTGGGCTTTTATAGATTAGATTTAATAGGTTCGCGGCTTTGCGTGTCGTGTGTAGTTGTTTTATATGAGTAGATATTAAGTAGGAACGGTGCATGTTTTATTGTTTAGCAACAACGGCCATCTTTATAGAGATGATGGGCTCACTGCTCAGTGCTCACCACGAGTTAGGAATATACCTACCGCTGTTAGTGAACGTTTAGATTAATATACGCCTATATATTGGTACAATCGTGATTCAATTCTTTTTATTTATACTGTATATAATACTATAAACCGGAATCAGATGACTTCATGACTCGTACCGGTTCTTCTATAGTCAATATATGTCATATTATTATTTCAACCGAGTATATTCTCGTTTTCTTTTTGCATTTCCCTTTTGAGCTTGTTCTGCATAATATACTGTAAATGATCATCATACGGATGATTATTGTTTAGCATATATCAGCTTATAATAAACAACAATCGTCTATTTTTTGATTACATTTTTAAAATAAACAATACACTTTTATCAAATCACTAATAGGTATACGTATATATGTATATAATTACTGTGCTATGTATCTACAAAAATACGTATACAGACAGTGTAAGTACCTACTTCAATTTTCTGGAACAAATTCAACAGGAACTCAATTATTGGTTCCAGTATATCGGTTAATGTCATTTATTTTCGCTTATCCCGTCAGAGTATAGTCTCAACCATTAAAAACGCTTTGATAACCGTAATGAATTTTTTTTGTTTCGCAGATTATAAAACAAACCGTTAAATGATTTTAGACACGCCTGTGTTAATTCTGAACGCTGGGTGTGATTTTGTTGACATAATGAGAGAGGTACTTTTCAACAGTATCGGGAACGCTATTCTTTATGTTTTTTAAAAGGATAGTTAAAATTTTTCTTCGATTAAACCATAAATTTAAAATAATAACTTATAAATGTATTTATAGCAATATAAATATATAATACATACATCCAAGTCTAAATTTATAAAACTATAAAAGTGTAAAAAGTGCATTTTAAAATACCTAAATATTTATTGTTACTTTTCAATGTTTCAGTATGGTGATACACCACTTCACACAAGTGCCCGGTATGGACACGCCGGAGTACTGAGAATATTAATAAGTGCTCAGTGTAAAGTTTCTGAACAAAATAAAGTTAGTAAAAAGATACTTTTAACAAACTCTTTCACATTCGAGATCGTAATAAACTATAAACCAACAAATTAATATTTGTTTTTAATGTGAAACAGAATGGTGATACAGTACTACATATTGCCGCAGCTATGGCCAGGAAGAAATTAACCAAAATAATTTTGCAAGCTAAATGCAATATTGCATTAAAAAATAAGGTAATTTGTTACTGTGCACTTAATATTTTATTTATTTTGTCTATTCAAGCGAAACATTAAATAATTATTTAATGACACTGTTTAAGTACTTACCAAGTCGTACAGTAAATCACATACTATTATTATTAAAATTTATACCATAAAATGTTTAAAATATATTATAAATATTTATAAACACTAAATTCTAATGAAACCTAATTGATCAATAATATTTTGCAATTATATGGAAAAGGTATTAAAAAACTAATGTTATTTTTAAACATTATAAAACCTAATATTGTTTTATTTTATTTTATTTTGTTTTAGCAAAATGAAACTGCCAGAGATATAGCAGAACGTAAAAATTTGACTGATATTTTAGAAATTTTAAAGAATCCCACGTACAAAAAGAAAGGCAGCAGTTCAAAAACAAAAAAAGATTCAAAAGATGTGTGTGAATTTATATTTAAATAATCAAAACAAATATAAATTATTTTATAATAATAATGATTTTAGAGTAAAAAACGAACCGATACAAATGTTAAAAAACAATGGTCTCCCTACGGTTGCCATTATTTTCCGGATACCAAGGAGTTTCCGAAACCTAAGTTGAACTCGTTGCCTGAAGAACCGTTACATGCAGGTGAACAATATTATCTTGACTTGGCTGGAAACATTAGAAAAGGACCAGTAGGCGTAGGGTATACATGTTATTGTGCACCCTTTTTCAAGGAATTAGAAGCTCGGCTAGACCACAATACGAAAAAACTAAAAAGGCAAATTTGTCGTACTGAAGATAATATTAATCGGAGATTGTGTTCCGTTGAGAAACAGCTGAAGCGATCGAATGAAAAACTTCAACAGGTAAACAATAATTATATTTATTTGACCAAATACAATAAATAAATTGTTTTTACATCAACAGTTTCGAAAAAATAGTGGATAAATCATAAATATTACAAAATGGGTTCAAATCTATTAAGAATAATCTACGTTTCTTATTTATTTACTTATTTGATATATTACTTGAAAAAAAATGTTTGAGTTATTTGAGTTGGCTATAGTTATATGATATGATGGATAGGTAGTCAAATTAATTTAATTGTTTGTATTCACTACACATCTACACATGATATTGAAAATCAGAAATTATAAGAAAATAGCCTGATTATAGATTATACAGACTTTTAGTTTAATGTTTAATATATTTATTTGAAGTAAGAGATATTTGTTTTCTTCTATTTTGGAATCAGATGTAATATCATCAATTATCATGTATTATTTGTGTGTAAATGTTTCACTAATGACTATAATATTATAATGATTAAACATAAATTATTTTTTTATCAGTTAGATAGGTACTAGGTGCTAGACTTAAAATTCTGAAGGAAACAAATGATTTTATGCTACGTAATACGCATCTGTACATTAAATAAACTGGTTTATGCTTTATTTTACGGTTAGGTTAAACCAATAATAGACTGTTATATTTAATGTTAAATGAAAACGAACAGTACATTTCCAATAAATGACAATTTGACCGTGTCTACACAATATAATTGATATTCGTTAACCGGAAACTTTTTAATATGAACTTGTAATAGTGGACACATAAGTAGCACTATATGTAAACTTGTGTTCTGCAGGTGGCTGAAGAAGTGAGCGACAACGACAGCGAGTTGGAGAACCGGTTTCGAACAGAATGTGCTATTGATACCACGGTCATGGACCCAAACTTACGATGGCGATTGGACTATCTGACAGCTCGACGTCACGATGATATACCATGTAATGATTCTGGATATAGCACCAAAATGTTTAGTAACTCCCAAGGGCCATCACCTTCATTGTCCAGTAAGTGGAATTTATTTTATCATCATTATAAGTATCATTTTAATACTATAATAAAGACATACACTTAAATATGAATTAACAAAATAATGATGAAAGCGAATCGAAAAATGTAAATGATTTCTTCCCCCCTCCCCCTATTCCATATATCAAAAAATATTGATAAAATTGGTCGTGATAAATACTGATTATATTTATAAATTTGCAGCTGCGGTAAATGTTATAACTTATTATACCTAGAAAAATATAGACATATTGTCAAGTGTAAATATAGATACTTTCCTAAAATTCTACTTGGTACAAACTTTCATAGAAACTTTTTTTAAACTGTTTTACAAAATGCACTGCTGTCTATGGCTAATTATAACTATTATAACCTTATTATAACAATATAACATTAGTGAAAACACACAGTTTTTATTACAATATAATTATATATTAGTAACAAAATATATTTTTATTATTATACGAGTATTATATCTTCCTCCTGTGTACCTATGTTATTTACAACAACTAAAAACATGGTATTTGATATTAAATAGGTTAATACATTTTTATGATTTTAGATTTAATGGAAAATGGCACGGTACCTATTATAGAAAGCAGTAAAATGCCAAAATCATTAAGTGTATTACCTGACAATAGCAACATGGAAAGTATTGTATGATCAAAACGTGCCAAAGTTATCTAAAACATTTTATTTTTCAATAAAAATTAATTATAAGGGTTACAATTTATCATAAGATTTTTTTACATTTTTATATCTTAAATAGTTATACAGTGCAATATACATTATATTTTGTTAATTTATTAATTTATTTCATGTTAATAAAATTATTCAATAACTATAAATTGTGTATTTTAATCATGATTTTTTATGCAATATACTATATTATAGGTACCTACTACCCAGGGCCATATTACCACTTAGGCTGTGTGGGCTAAAGTCTAGGGCGGCAAATTTTTTTTTGGTATGACCTAAAAACTACCTTGAGATATTAGTAAAATATCAATACCTATGTAAATTAGGTGGTAAATTTATTTCAGCCTATCGGCGGCAAAAACCTTAATCCGGCTCTGCTACTACCTATTAGGTACCTATTTAAAGGTAAGTGATAATTTAAATGAGTGATGTTAGTAGGAACTAGGGTTAGATTAACATTCATTACATAATGATAAATACCTACACTTATTTAAAAATGTTGTTTAAAGTACACAACTACACCATAAAGGAATTAAAACATGGAAATTAACAAAAGTTTTTTTTTACAAAATTAGACCCAAAACAAGGTAGGTACCTCAAAATTAAACGAAATTAAAAATACCATCCACACATGGCCCTCTCCACCAGACTTCTCAAGGAAAATGGAAACCTTGATCAATAGAATTCGTATAGGATATACATCGATAACCCACCAGTATCTGATGAAGAAAGAAGATCCACCCCTATGTGCCAGCTGCGGTACTCCTCCCATAATCAAACACATCTTAACTGAATGCCTTTCATACAAAACGGATAGACTAGAAGCAGGCATCATCTCAAACATTCTGTCAGAAGCCCTCCACCAGTCCACCCGGACAACATAAAACACATTATAACCTTTATTTCTAAGTCCAACCTTATCAATAATATTTAATATGTAACATATATCATGTAAACAATTTAGAGTTAAACTCTTTATTGCCAATGGTCATAATTGCCAAGGCTTAATTAAAATAAAAAATAAAATAAAATCAATCAAATATGCACTTGAAAAAAAATTACATTTCTCTTTAGGCACAACCGCAAACATACCAAAACATTTCCTTCATAAGTTCTAATGATATTGAACGAAAAATCAAACTTATAATTTGTACCATATAATCCTGGTTAATCTGTATGAGTAAAAACAAAAAACAAAATTGTATCAAATAAAACCAACTATTATAATATACTGTTCGTCTGTTCTCTACTGACTACTAGTCTAATAACCTTACAGAAGAAACAAAACAATAATTAACCAACTATATATAGGGATAGCCGGATATAAGTCGTCCTCTTGTACGATACTTAACCACGAAAAATTGCGAGGAACCTCCAGTCACTATACTATGCGATGTCCTCCTTTCCATTAAACACATACTCACCGAACGTTTTGCAAATATGACACCTATTAAATATTAATATTCCACTTCGGTGGAATCCGAGAAATTGCATGTGCACTGCGGAACACTGAAAATACAAAATAAAACCATACGGAACTCAGTATGTTTTTTGTTTATGTCTGCTTTGCTAACTGAAATTTTAGAATCTTTAATCGACTGCGTCTTCTGTAACTACATTAGCATTCGTCATGGATTGTATTATGTTAAGTCAATATGATAAATCCAAAGATATATATTAAAATACAACTTTTCATATCAAAGAGGTCCGTATTTACGATTTGTTCACTGAATTTTAGATCATATAGTATTTTATAAGTATTTTTATACATCCATGTTACAAATACAAAAATAGATAATCACTGATATCCATGGGTAAAATGGTGTTTAGATATTTCCCCCCTCGGGTATTTTACTGAACTCACCTAAAAATAATGTTAATATTTATTTTTTATAAACCATTGAATGTTTAAGTTTTAATATACCTACTTGTGTATTAAGTACCTACACAAGTGCGCCATTTGGGGTATCGCAGGGTATACATTGGCGGCCCTATTTTTCCCCGTACCATAATTGGCCTGTCTCAATTTCATGTTGGCGCCGATGCCAAAGTGTGCCTAATTTATGGTATTAATCATTTTTAATTAAGGTGCTATTATTAAATGTTAGAATTGGGCTTATAGATTACATAACAGCTTATTGAATATTTAATACTTCAATTTTCATTGTTATCACTGTGGCAGTGTGGCCTGGTAAAAAATTTGGCAGCCCTATTTTAAAACTGAAATGGCGCCCCTCCTACACTATAATAGGGATCTAAAATCGTAATTTCTCGTTAAAATATCCAATGTTGTCAAAATTCTAATTGTATACTATTTTGTAGGCATAACAAATTGTGTATGAAAATAATAGTAGGTAAATAATATTAGATATGAGGTTTATAATGTACTAGCTGCCCGACATCCTCCGGAAGAAATTATTTTTTTATAATTTAATTTAAAAACATAAGACTATTTTTTGGCTATACAAATAATGCAACGATTATAAAATTAAAAAAAAAAATTTTAAAAAAGAAACAGACATCGTTATCGGTGGATAAATGAAAATAATTGGTAATTAGTTAATTATTATTATTATTATAATGAGGGTTCAAAAACTGTTTCCTTCGTCTTCAAAATCAAGTTAGATTCTTATATATATAGATAAAGAGATATGGTAAAGATTAATAATATATTGTTTTAAATACTTGGAGCAAACCTGAAGTGTTACCCGGCGTATAGTATAGGCAAAATGGGTACGTATCATACTTATGGTGAAACAAAGACGGCGTTTGGATTGTTGTGGTAATAAATATTTAATTTAAGTCTAAAAATACATTTAAGCCCTTGAATAATACTAAAACAAACTTCAATAAACATCAACTCTTCCGGTGAATACTAGGTGTACCTACAGAACAAACGGCTATCTTCATCCGTCTTCATGTCGTTCCGAACTGAAACTTGAAAGTATTGAGATATTTTAGGAAAATAACCTGAACATAACGAAATACGTGATGATATATATATATCTGTGTTTATATATACAGCTTAACTCAGCGTTTCCCAAACCATGGATCGCGAAATCTTTTTGATGAGTCGTGACTCAAGGTTAAAATTACTGTTATTTTTAGCCGTAAATTGATACCTCTATATTACTCCTCCTCCCCCCCCCCCCCAAAAAAAAAAATGTCTTGGCACACCCCTGTATACAAGTAGCACTAATCGCTTTACAAAAGACAAGATATACTGACATACCGATATCGATTGCTATAATGTAAGCGATGACGATTTTACACACGATATGTATCGTTTAGAAAAAGTATAAAGACGACTACTAACTGGCTGCACAATATAACAGGTATTGAGGTATACATCGTCCAATCATCTGACATCTGGGTTTGAGACGTTTGGGTAGTTGCGGCGAGATTCGAACCGTTTTGAATTTTATGCACAAAGACTTTCTCCCGGCGAACGGAGTATACTTGAGATGAGTTTAGAACAATTTATAACATATTACCTATAATTCTAGCTTCATTATCCGGTGTTGTCCGGTTAGAATAAATATTATCTGAACCTTCTTTAAATTTCCCAAATCGAAGTACGATTGTTTAGTATATAAACCTCGTCTATGCATTTTGCCGCTTCTATATTATTATAATTACTATCCAGTTCAATGATATTCAATTGTTCTTAGAATAACAATATAATTGGTGCAACATTTTCCTAAAAACCAAGTGACCAAAAAAAGTGATAAGTGATAACGTTTAGCCTGTTGCACATTTGCACCCGTTAATACCAATATTTACGTATCGAGTTTCATGATTCTTCAATTCTTGTATTTCTTTCACAAAACAGTATTCCACACAATACATTTCTATTTCAGATTTTTTTACCTTCTACACGAGTTCGATAATTTGCACGTCGTGGTGTCTTTATTTTAATAACATTTGATCTTAAGTCTGGACTTTTCATATTTTTATTACTACATTAAAAGTCCATTAATCGAGGTATTACAAACACTGTTTTAAATAATTTATAATGATTTTGGAGAGTGCTTTATTTTCAATTTTGTATACTATCGAAGCCGTGGTCCAAACCATGAACTAAGATATATATATCTTAGTTTATGGTCCAAACACTCCAAACTTATCTATAGCGCCAAATACAGGTTAACCATGTACACGGAAAATTATTATGTTTAGATAAAGATTTTCAAATATTAAAAACACAAAAATGAGTTTTTTCTTCCATGTTATATGTAATCCATCGCTACCAAATCAGCCAATATTGCTTTTTAAGAGGTTATGTGTTATGTCGTCCATTCGATTTCTAGTCCTTTCAAGCTGACTGGTTACGTTCGTTTTCCATTTATCTTTAAAGTTTTTCGTTCTTAAATCGACATCGAAATGGTAAGTAACTTAAAATTTCATAATTATTACAATTACATGGTTGTTAATCTACAACATTGAATTTTATATGTGTTCGGTCGGTTTTATCGTTAGTAAAAGAGATCAACGAAAAGTTGAATTTTCCATGTGTTCTCTGTTATTTCCCTTTGTACTGTTATTTTATTATTGGCGGAACAAGAAACGACTTGTTTTAAATATTGTTAAATTTTCAATTCCAGACCCGCAAGCGTCGTAATGGAGGAAGATCGAAACACGGTCGTGGTCATGTCAAGCCTGTGCGTTGCACCAATTGCGCACGTTGCGTGCCCAAAGACAAGGCTATCAAAAAATTTGTTATTCGTAATATTGTCGAAGCCGCCGCTGTCCGTGATATAACTGATGCTAGTGTATATACATGTATGTTTCATAAAGCTAATGTCCATAAATGTAAATACTTGAACTTCTTCTGATGAGTATATTTTCTTTGTAGCATACCAATTGCCGAAATTATATGCTAAATTGCACTACTGTGTTTCTTGCGCCATCCATTCCAAAGTGGTCAGGAACAGATCAAAAGCTGACCGTCGTATCAGGACACCGCCAAGCCGTAACTTCCCTCGTGGGGTAAGATTTACTCAAAATTGCTCATATATTTATAGACTTTTTAACATTCTATTGTTTAACACTTTGGCTGTGAGATAATGCCATCAGCCATTATTTTGATTGTTTCCATGTGTGGATGACGCCTTAAGGCATCATTTATACATTTGTTTTCATTTGGCCAGCATTGTATTGTAATCTTTGTTTTGTTCAGTATAGATAACTATGTGTAATTCATTTCTCATATTTTATATTAGTAAATTTGTACATACGTTTTTTCCACAAGTGTTTTATTACTAATATTGTATTAACATATTTAAATGATAATTATTATTATTTATATATTTGTATGACGTCAAACAATATCTGACTAAAAATCTATTCAGTGACGCTAATAACTCTAATATGTGTCTTAAAAAAAACTTAAATTTGACCACCAGCGGGGTGCTATGTCGTATGTGTATACAATATTGAGCCGCAGCAAATGAGTTAATACTTAATAGCCTCTTTTATATTTTGATGTATAAAACATTTGTTAAAACTTTTTAAACAATTCAAAAGTGTTCTATTATTATTCATGAAAACTTTCTTTGCTATATTGTATTTATGTTTATCAGGCACTTATAGTTTATGGTTTGTGTTTCAGGATAATAATCGCCAAGGAGGACAACCCCAAAGGAAAACGTAATTCCCATCACATTTTGGGGATGCAAAATTATATTATACCTTCATTTAAGATATAAAAATACATTTTGATTCTGACAAAAATAAAATATTGTATTTATATCAACCTAACCTTCCATTCAAGTAGTTAGTAATAAATGGTTATACAATATACAGTAGGTACCACAAATATTTTGACTCTTTTAGATGTTATCATTTGACTGGCGATTTCATTTGTTTTATATCTATAAAACTTCATTATTGCCCATTAAAATTTATTTCTGTAATTGACAATTTACCAAAGGCACATATTAGCCATCTTGTAGGCTTTTGTTTTTATAATTTTAATTTGAGTTGTATGGTTGAGATCTTTTAGCTTTTTCATATTTGTCTAAATAGGTCATAGAACAGTTTGATCGATGTGTATAATACATATTTCATATCACAAGCTGGTTATATTTAAAAAATCTTTGTTATTGATTTTTTAACGTATATTTGAGTATATTAATCAAATTATTAACATTAGGTTGTACTTTCTGATGGTACTGTATTACATACAAAAATCTGTAAAAGATTATTTTCTAAATGTGTACTTATATGATTTAATAAATTAAATTGTCGGTTAGGCAATTCACTAACTGGATGAAAACACCGTGATTTTTGCTTATCCGTGGATCCGTGTATGAATTGTACTTTCGCATTGGTCCAAAAGTGTTCATAATAAGCTAAGCTGCTTCTTCTGTGCATTAGTTAAGCATAATGTTTAGGGACGAGAAGGTGGCCTTAAGTCCATGGTAACCAATCGGTTAATTTTAACACATTTCGCATTGGTCCAAAAGTGTTCATAATAAGCTAAGCGGCTTCTTCTGTGCATTAGTTAAGCATATGTATGAATGATCCAATAGTATTGTTTTTGTAATACATTTAAATTCAAAGGTTATGGTAAAAAAATGTATTAAATTAATACAACGACTATAAAAACATTAAAGCTAATTAATACAGTGCATTATCTACTTTTGCTTATAATATTTATGTAATTACTATTGGATTAACTGATACCAATTTTAATTATTATTTGATACGTTCGGTAATGTATTATAAACGATAAAAATATCATAGCACTCAATACATTTGAAATCCACAATTTTATTTTATTAGATTAAATGAATAACATAATATATAAATTAATTAATTGATTGACTTAATTCGTATTAAAGCGTTTAAGCCTAGCTTGTGTTAGGGTAAATTAATTAACAATTAAATATGCATACACAAAATGAATATTTTATATAGCATTGTGTATTTGTTTTCATACTTTGTATAAAAATATATTTTTTAAATTAATTTATTAATATCACTCTAGTGTTACAATTCGTTTCTTGTCAAGCATCTGGTTTAATGCTTGACGCTTGACTGAAACATACTTGAAGACCAACTCGTCTAGCGCAGATACTGTAATTTGGTAATATTAAATTTAGAAACAAAGTCTTGAGGATCCATTACCTAACAATCAATTTGTATATTCCAATGTAAATGGTAATCGATAATGAGACACAATACTTGGCATCTTCACTCTTATGGACTAGTTATTAATCTCACTATTTTTTACTATCTTAACTTTAATTTACATTGCTACAAAAGTGAATTACAATTGTATTGATTGATGTATTAGGTACTTTTCTAATTTAAAAATCATTAAAAACCGTTTTATAAATACTGAAACAGTCAAACATGGATATTCTCTGATACGATTTCTAGTCTGGCAGCTTGGTTTTTGATGTTGTTTCCTCGTGTGAAGTTAACGATAGGTATTACTAGAGAGCCTTAATAATTTCTAAAACCTTATTAAAGCTCTCTAGATATTACATTTATTCCTAAATGCTGGTTTAGTATGGAAGTGTTTGTACAATTGTCTATGTATCACTGGAGATGATTCGATGTTCTATATTTAAATGCATATGTAACTATTAAATATTAATTCTACTAAACTTGAAATTCCAATTGCATATTTAATTTGTATTATACAAAATGAGCAAAACAAGACCATCTAGATTTAGAACACCTATCCCCATGCCTTATTATTTAATCATTACTGAATGCCCCATTTACAGTGTAGATTTGTCTTTTTCTAAATCAATTAGTTTTTATTAAATATAACATACTTCGACATTGTTTTAATAAGATCCTAGTGATCAACAATTTAAAACTAGCTAGATCTAAAAATTCAGCAAATACTTTCTAGTTTATCTCCATTTTCGAGTTTTTTTTTTAGATAAACTAAGTTTTCTGATAGAAAGCTCCTATAGTACTTTTATCTCAAAACCAAAATTGTTTTTTTTTAATAAAAGATTAATATCTTCTAAAAATTATACTTGCTTATTAAAATAGAAAATATTAGTCAATTTATGTTATATGCTATTGATCTATCTTCAGCTATTTTTTTTTTCAATATTTCCCAAAAATTTAATATTGAGATAGTTGATAGTTTAATACTTCTTGACTCCTATATACCTATTTTAATTTCAATAAAGATTTATAACAACTATCTAACATTTTGAATTTATCAGAAAAGCCTTTATACATTATCTTAGATATAAGTTAAGTATATAAACTTAAGATTATAAGGATAATAAAAGCTGGACATTTGTTTTGATGTTCATAATTTTCAGTGTTTGGAAGGAACAAGTTCTAAAATTAACAGATTCCTAGGAAAATCCTTTTTATAAGGAACTTGCCAAACACTGACCGTTTTACATTATTTCAATGAATGAAGAAAAGCTCATGCAATACAATTTGGATGGTCAGATTATTTTTACAAGCCAGATTTCAAACACGGATTCATATTTCTTAGAGAATTATTATATCAATCAACTGACTTAATTAGTATAAAAATTAGTGCTTAATGTTTATTATTATTATATATTATTGACTACTTAACATTTTCTAAAAAACAAATTTACTTAAGGATACTGGGTATCAATTTAATATACCTTATAGTTGTTTGAAGGATGAATTTGTACTTCGCGGCAATTTAGTAGGTACCCAGGTATTTCAATATTTTCCATTAGTTTTAAATGTTTAATTGAGTAAAATCGATTTGATAGAAAAACACATTATATTATATTATTATTCAGAGAGAAATCTTTTCACATAACTAGAATGGATATTTTTACTTTGTGAATACAGTATGAATGTTATTTAAATACTTATAAAATAATATGATGTTATAATATGTATTGCTTGTATATTTTATACACTTTACAGTAACATAAATAAAAAAAAGGTCAATTGATTGGACTAAAGGTTAAATATCCTTTCAATAATTCTTTATAAATACACAGTCATGGTTATCTTAATTAATATTTAAAACTAATTCTGTGCAAAAAATGTAAATACAATATTCACAATAATTGTGAAAAAAATAACTACTATTTTTTGTCATCAATTAGTGCGTTTGTAGCCTCCTTAAGTGTCTTCTCCATAAGTTTACCAGTATTACAGAAACCATGCTTAGTCTTGCCAAATGAATTGGGTCCGGCTGATGTCGGAGTATCCCTACCAATATTTCTCATACGCATTCTAGCTTCTTTCGGCATCTCTTCAGGTTCGTCATCACTGACATCACCAAAAACTGCAGCAACAGACTTTGATGCTGGTTTTGGTAGAATAGGTGGTTCTTTCTACAAGTAAATATCATTTTATTATCAAAACATAGGTATTGAAATAAAAAATTTTAAGATTTTGAACATTTGCTTATTTAATAAAATAATGTTTCACATTTGTAAATATACTTACAGTGGCAGGGCTGTTAAGAGTTATCTTAATACCAGTTTTTGCTGGAAGAGTCTTTTTCATCATTCCAAATGATAATTTTTGTTTCTTGTCTGGTTGTTGTTTATCTTTGTCAACCACGTCTATGAAAAAACAAATAAATTTGTAATTTGTGTAGTGGAGTTTTATTCAGAAAAATATACCTTTGGCGGAAATCTCGATTTCAGTAGATAGTCGTTTTGACATGGTTCAATACCAATCAGTTTCAGAGACACATATGAATACAATTGTGTACAAACAAAATAAAAATAAGTATTCTTCAAATGAAGATTTCAAGTATTAATTATATACTTAAAGTGTAACCAGTTCACCAGTATTCAAATTTAAAAATCGAAAAGTTATACCATTGTCTATACGACTATACTTAGAATTGGTATTTGGTGCTTCGACGCTTCGTGTTCCAACTTCCAAATCCAAACATTGTTATCAACGAGTAGCGACTCACAACTTTATCATTGGACGGTGGATAAATGTAATATTTATAAAACCAAGGTGTATTGTTCTGTGTTCATGTGCACAATAACCGGTGTATGGTTATTGGTTAATGGTTCAATAATAATTTTGTTTAACCATAGATAATAGAAGAATTCTTAATGTCTATCTATATATAAATATATTTTTTGTATTTAATTAATAATTATTTATCTCAGACAGCCTGTGACTCTGTAGTCTGTGTAGAGGACTGAAATATATATTTTTTCAATGCCTATGGCGTGGAAGTGAATCACAGACCACGGACTAACGACAGTCCGACCATGAGAAAAATAAATATTTATTTATTTCTATCACGAGTCTGATAGTCCGACAGTCGACAATACGGTCTTCGTCTTCTCATGACAAAATACCTACCATAAGTATTCATGAGTATTGAGTAATAAGCATATTACATTGTCACGGATCTTCTATTTCTTCTACCAAATATCTAAATTCTGTTCTTCTAAGACTGAAATTAGAAATTAGAAAAATAATATATAGGAAGTTAAGTGACCGTTTAACTTTAAACTATTCTTCCCAATACGTACCATTATATGAGTCTTCATTAGAATAACTCAAATAAGATAATCTAAATCTTAGAAATTAGATATTAACATATACATAGAATATTGTTTTAATGAATTAAGTTAAGTTTTATTAATTTTATTATATTGATCTTAGTTATTTAAATACACAGGGTGCGAACCTTTCATAACTTGGGGATTTCTATTGCACTCCAATAAAAAGCTGTATCGATTGCACCAAAAATGCTAAAGTTCAAAGCACGTCCCTACTACTAAATTCATCATCTTGAAATTCTGGGAATACTTTTTAAATCGTCTCAAGAGAACCTTTGAAACTAGAGTTCTACTTATCAACAATATTAGCATATTGGTAGGTACAAATGTACAATCGTGTACAAGTTAGAATACTTAACATTACAACTAAGATAATCGATTAAATAGATATTCAGTATTCACTATTCACTAACCAACTTAACAGTTAGAAAAACCGAATACTTAAACGATATTGGTGGAGTGAATGGCTTTTCTGAAGAGGGATGGGGATATACCTAATGATATTTATAATATTTTACTGTTCTCAGACCACTTTATATAAGTAGGTAGCGGTAAATATTTTTACTATATATTTTCATTGCTTTAAAATATATTTTATATGAAACAAATTAGCCAAAGGGGGATATGACTTCCTCATCCCAGCCCTGAGCACACCTCTAAACGATTATCGACTGCCCAAGCCGTAGGTATCATAATAGCAGGTATTTGAGAATATTCAATGTTGTGTAGGGCACGTATCGGCATAAGCACAACAAGGAAATAAATCTTATAAAATTCAACAGTAATCCTAATTATTTTTGGGAAAAAATGTAGTTATTTAATTTTTATTTAAAGTTTATAATTATTGTATATTTCTTACGATAATTATGGTGAATATCATTAGCTGCTGTATGCCAGTATTTTTTTTAATTTTAAGGAAACGTTTTATTTCGGTATATATTAGTACTATTATTTTATTATACATAGTATTACAGGATATATGCATTGAACTATATAATATACAGACAGAATCTACACATATTATCATTGTGAAAGATGAAACTTGAGTAAGTAAATATTTGTTTTGTTTTTTGTATAATGTGGGAAAGGTACACTTTTGGCGGAAACCGGCCATGCCCATGAAAAGTAACCCCGAGGGAGGTCGCTACATCCACACCCCCATACATATTCGCTTAAAAATATTAAAAAAATTATACAAAAAACAAAACAAATATTTATTTACTCAAGTTTCATCTTTCAAAATGATAATATGTTTAGATTCTGTCTGTATATTATATAGTTCAATGCATGTACACTGTAATACTGTGTATATGCATTGAACTATATACTATAACTCCCCTTTTCATTATGGATTATAAATACGAATGGTTTGTCTGCGTAGTCTGGTATAGTATACATCGCCAAGTGGACTATATTATGCTTAATATTATTATAGACTTTGTTCTCATACTCATAATCATCATTATTTAGGTTTGTATTATTATTATAACTGAATAATTTTGTAGGTGGAAAAGTTGCAGATTAGGTAATAGGTATAGGCCAGCACTAGGTGTTGTCGTGTTGAGTTTGTTACAATTGAATAGTTACGTAGTACCTAAATAATAAATATTATATACTATATGATTGTGTTTGATTTTCAGTTGGGCTATGGCCACTTGTAGGACATAATGGATTTATTAAAAGCATTTATGTTTTGTGGTAACTTCGTTATGTTGGTCTGGGACAAAGGGGCATGAGCCATTGTCCGATTTCGCATTTCTGGTAATTCACTTAACAGTATTTGTGTCTGATATTCCGACTGCATTGTCCACCAATGTATTACCAAACAATTTATTGAAAATGTTCATTATTTAATTCCATTGCTCGAATAACATTCTAAAATAATAATGTATAATATATGTATTATTATAATTTATAATGTATATTTTAATACCGATTGATCATTGTCATTGATACAATAAAATAACTATAATTAAAAAAGTAGTGTTAATAGCCAATTTGTAAATTTGGGTTTTAAAAACATTAGTTTAAGTCATGTACTTAGTTTATTTTTAAAACTTTTTGAAATCTCTTTGTTGCTGTTAAATAATGTTAACATAATCGCAAAAAACATTTAAAATTTAAATAGTACAAACTTTAAAAAAAATATTTTACTAGAATTTCTGACTAAGTATAAGTAATAACATAGAACACTAGTGTTCTATGACAGCGGTTCCCAACCCATAGGCCGCGGCCCACTTGTGGGCCTCGAGCAGCTTGGTACTGGACCGTGAACCATATAAATATATAATATTTAATATTATATATATATTTTAAATAATATTATTACATATTTTTAGTGTATACCTAATAATATTTCTGATTATAATAATATTTATCAATATTATCTACACTCTGAAGTGTCAAATTGGTGTCAAATTATTAATTAACGCTAAATACAGGAATCAACTGAATGTTGAAAGTGATTTAATTGTAAAATCATTCAATTTTCATCCCGATATTGACTCTCTCATGAAGGACAAGTAATGTCAAAAATCACATTAAACTGTTAAATTGTGTTTTTCATGATAAACAATTGATTTTTTAATTCTTTTTAGTTCTCACAACTGACGTTTGTATATACATATATATTATATATATATATTTATGCATTCGTTTATAGGTGAACTGTTTGTGGGCCTCAAAGATTTGTTTACAAAATTGGTGGTCCACACAGCTAAAAAGGTTGGGAACCGCTGTTCTATGGTAATAAATATAAATATTTTTTCAAAAAGTTATAACTTTTCAAATCTTATTACAAAAATTTAGACAATTTGAAAAATCGTATAGAAACTATGACTTAATTAAATGTTTTTACAATCAAAAAATTTCTAAAAACCAGATTTACAAATTGGCGTTTGGATTCTAACCGGAGCAATGAATGTATTGATTTTACAATGATGTGTGTTCCTATTTTATTTATTTATTTATTTTTTTTGTGTCTGTCATCACGGGTTCTTTCAGTAAAAGTGCTTCGATTTCCTTCAACAGCAACTTTTCTGGTAGGAAAGTAAATCTTATTGTTGCATTCAGGAGGTTAAAATTTAAAATTTCCAATAGTTTTCAAAAGCAACAGGAAAAACAAACAAAAAAATAAAGGGAAAACTGGAATTTTTACGGAAACCAGTTTTCGAAAAAATCGATTTTTATTTTTAGTGTAACTCTAAAAAAAATGACAGAAGATGCATGCAATTTTCAGTGAATTTTCTTGTTAGCATTTTCTATGCACCATACAATTTTCAAAATATTTTGTGGTTAGGTGTTGAACTACTTATAGGCATATGACATTTTCGGTTATTATTTGTTTTTTCTAAAACTAATGTCGATCAAATATTTTTCACAAAAACTTGTAAATATATGCAATACAAGGTACTTAGGTACCTCGTAAGTTGTTGTATTTAGTTCAAATTAAAAAAAAAAGTGTAGCGTAAATCAACAATAATTTTTTATGAGCGGTTTAAACTTAGAATTTTGACAACATTTGTAAGAATCACGAAAATTAGCAAATTATACTAACTTGAAAATTCAAAAAAATTTCGTTTTTATATATAAGATTTAAAAAATTAGTTAAAGATTCCTTGTAAGCTTGGGAACCTTTATCAAAAAAAAAATGTCAACCGGAAAGTCAAATTAAATTTTTATGAGCGTTTGAAGTTGAAATGTATACAACATTAGATGAATTTTTATTTTTTCCACTCAATTTCTCTTGCAGTGATTTTCTTATTTTATTGTAATTCAAAAACAAATAACTGAAGACAATTTCAATTTCCACTATGTTTATTTTATCAATTCATATACTTGAAAAATTTCCAAAATATTTTGACTCGTTTTGAGTTGTTTATGGACATTTTCAATTTTTTTATAAATGTCAATAAAATTTTATTTGTTGGGTCAAAAAACTTTAAAATGTAGTACAAGACACCTAGTTTACTATCACAATATCAGTTGAAAAATATTAAATTACATGGGTACGATTTTTTTTTCAATTCAGTTCAAATTTGGACAAAATTGTATATTAACACAAAGAATAACGTTCATTATTTTGTTGTAATTTGGTTCCAAAACGGCCCAATTTTACATTATTTTTTTTTATATTTTTCCAGCACAACTGATTATTTAAGAATTCTATTAACTATTCAACTAAACGGCTACCATATTAATAATAAGTAATAACAATATAAAATATCCGAGACTGACATAATATCTCCGCTCAGAAACGTTTTTCGTATAATTATATGATATCATTAAATTCAAATTTAATACCATTCATTATAGCGATTACAGAAACCTTCTAGACAACTAATGTAGGTACAGCAGAGCGACATCCACTTACCCGCTTTTTTAAAATTTTTCTTTTTAGTATAAAAATAAAAAAAGTTATACTACATGCCATCTAAGAACATTTCTAATACTGAATCAAATAACCATAAGTATGTTTTAAAAAAAATTAATTAATTAAAAAAAATGCAGTCATATTTGTTTATACTCTTATGTATAGATAAATTAGTTTTTAGATAATATTTAAAAAATAATAATGCGAGTGAAATAGTTAAGGTTTATTCAAAAAATAATAACAAAAGTTTTTATAAAAGAGAAATAACATTGATTGATCACTCACATGAAGACAGAAGAGGTAATATTCACTATGAATAAGGAAGGATCAGATCTTCAATGAATGTATTTACAACTATATTTATCTTTACAGATACATTTTAAAGCTTAAACTTTAATTGAGACTGAGTAATTACCCATTCTATATTATCTACTTCAGTATGCAATCATTACACTCTTAAAATTGTTTGAAGTCACTGTCACTACCAATTATATAGATTGTATGTAAATTTTGGATTATAGAACACATTAAATACTAATGAATGAAACTATACAATATATTTTTTGGTAAAATGTCACATGATTTACAAATAATATTGGAAAAACTTGAGTATTCTAATAACTTACTTAATAAATACATTTAAAAACTTTGTAACCTAACAAAATCCAATAAATAAATTGAAATGTATAGATTTTCTTAATTTTTTTTTATAATAATGCTTCATGCCTATAGATGTATATAATATTATTAGGAAAGTATTTACGAATAATTAATATTAAAAAAACAATATTCAAAATTTAATCCTTATGTTCAAACAGCCAAAAAGAGTCACAACACACGTCGTCGTACTCGTTAACTGTGCGTCATTTAGGAGGTTCCAATGTAGCTGAACCAAAATCGGTCATGTGGGGGAATTTAACTTTTTTTCTATCCAACTCATCTTGGGCCCACATTATTAGCTTCATAAGGTTATAAAGCTTGGGTGTAATTGTTGGTTGGTTGTGAAATCTCAAAATTGCTGCATTCAGTTCGCTAGATACCTGTAAAATACAATAAAAGGGTATTAAATTAAATATATAATTTAATAACTTAATATTTTACTTTTTGTCTATGTGTAGTCTGAAGAAGGTCCGCAAATGGGCTCTTTTGAGGTTCTTCGAATGCTAATAATGCAAGTGTTCTTTCTAGTTCTGTGAGTATAGTAGGATTTCCTTCTCCTACTTCTGATAGTTTAGCTTGGGCAAATACAAGAGCTTCTTCTATGTTGCCTTCTTTGATAAGTTCAATTAGATGCAGTTGCTTTAAAAATAAATAATATTTATATTATAAGCATATTAATTATACAATAATATATAATATGAATATTATGTAATTGTAAATACATAATAGTAAATTCAAAATAACCAATCGAGACATCCTCCATTATCTGTGCTCTTAAATATATTTACTTCCAGGGATACTTTAAGCTTGGCTAAACAAAATTATAAATTCATTAATTAGTAATGATTTTAGGTACGACATAGGTACCATCTATAAAACTAACAAAATCTTCAGTATTTTGAGAACTTATTATTTAAGATGTAGCCATGTATTAAAATTGCAATTTGTATGAAGGTTGATCCAAAAGTCAAAAACGTATAGTGTATACCCATGGCATTTGCATACCAAACATACGAAAGATTCTATTAAAGTATACTCTCTATAACAAATTATCAACCCTTCTTAAAGCAAATTTAAATAATCAATTAACATTTTAGATCTTTCTTCCAATTGTCATAGTTAAATTTCAAAAGACATCTAGAATAAATTGTAGTTATACATATTGACTATGGCAGTTACAATGCTAATTGCAGTTCTTTTTCTTAAAATGTGAAATTCCTCATTAATAACATTGCAATATGAATTATTTTAGGACCAAATCAATTAATGTATTTCATTAACTTTTAAGAAATAGTTTAATTTTTCTACAAACTATTAAGTATTTTGAGACACAAAAAATATTGATCAGTTTTTTTTTTTTAATAAGTAATTCTATTAAAACTAAATAGAAAATAGGTCATTGCTGTGCTCGACCGTTCAAAACTAATGATAAACTGGTACCCATAATTCTGATAAGACAGGATGCAAATCATTATTCATTAAAAATATATTCCCAATCTGGATGAATTAAAATCCTATGATAGATATTTGAACAAGATATAAAAACAAAATGAACCTGTAAATGAAAGTATAAATCACGATCATCATCTAGTAGACCTGGGTATAATTGATTGATAAGTGTAATAGCTTCTTGCATTTTTCCTGACTGTACAGACTCGATCACTTTAATACGATTTCCCAGCGTATTTAATTTGAGGGGAGAACTGATACCAGCTTCTTGTTCAAATTTTTCGGCTGCTTCTTTAAATCCTTCTACAATATTTAATACAATTTACCCATATTGTTAAGATGTTCAAGTAGACAAACAGTATTGTTCATACATACCGGACACTAGATAGTTCATTATAAGTTTGTTCATGTCTTTACGGTTGACTTTCATATTTTCGATTCGACTCAGCCAATCTGGCTTGGTAACGTTGGGCTGTGTTGATGGTGAATAGCTCATGATTGCTATAGCAATTTTCCAATGCACAATTTGCGTTTAAGTAAGAGGCCCAGCAAAAAAATAAAATATCAAAGTAATATTTACAGACGAGCGTAACAAAGATTGTAATATGTCAGGACTTGTAAAAAAAAATAAAAAAATGATAATAATACGATGTCAAAACTCAAAAGCATGATATCAATTATTGTGTGGTCAATCATGGTTAAATGGTTGCTTTTCTACATTTTAATCTCAAAAGTGGTAACAATGAGATAACACTATCACATTTCTATCACCTATCATCACGATTTGAACAAGTTACACAGATATATAGAATAAATTATTCTATATATCTGTGACAAGTAAAGTTATAGCCACGAACCACGAACTACTACATGTAGTAGTTCGTGGTTATAGCCATTAGCCACGGACTAAGATCCACTAAGGTCCGTGCCATTCATTAATGTTTCACCTTGCGTGCCATTAGCCATAGAAAACAGATATATCTTAAATCGCGGTTATAGCTTATAATATGTACAAGTATAGCTAATAGGCAATAGCTATAATAGTTATTACCATGGCTAAATAATTTAGCTATGGTTATTACTTAATTACTTTTATTATATACTTATTATATAGTCAATTTTTATTATGGTTAATATCATAGACCTTATACTAAAGAGTTATAATTTATAGGTCTATGCATGGGTCTATGAATATAACTATTCATGTCTAGTATCTATTAGATAAATATACATACACGGTCTTATAAGATCTTCTGACTTCTCTTCTTCTAAGACCGTGTATACGTATATGATATTGTGATCAAAGATCCATGACAAAATATATCACTCATCAGTCATCATCACATAATATCAATGGTTGTATAACTTGTATTCTTGTATTAGAAATTAGAATATATAAATAATATGTTAGTATTTGATATTTTGTTATTATCCAATAACCTTCAGATCATGATAGAAATAACGTTATTTCGTCATGCTTCAGATTATATTCGGTGATCATCACCAATCCCCAACGATCAACTAATTACTTCGTAAATATTTCAAAAGACAGAAATAGATTAGATGCAGCCGTGTAGGTTGTAGGTAAATAATAAATAGTATTATACAAGACAAGACATCATGTAGGTATAGATCCATATTAGAATATTAAATATTTTATATTCACTATTCATTGTAGTATGGTTATAATGTATACAATATTACCTCAAGATGTTGAAGTCCATACTTGAAATCATAGACCTAAACTTTAAGGTTTTTATCATTGATTTTAAAATAGAATAATAATAAATGCTTCAAGGCAAATAAATATAGTATATTATAATATTTTATCGCATATATTTTTATTTTTACAATATAAAATTGTTGAATAGTATATTATATTTTAATATATTATGGTAAATTGGTAAAACGTTTTATATAAAAAAATATATATATATTATAAATTTACACAGATATATAGAATAAATAAATTATTCTATATATCTGTGCATATTATATATTTATATTACGTCTATGATTTATATAATATATAAATATATTATCTGTGATGATAACTGATAACAGTTTTATCTTTTAACTTGGCAAATTTTTACAATGATTAAAATATTAAATATTTAAATTAAGTGTTAAGTAGTAAATTGTAACTTGTAAGCTTAAGAAATTGTACCATTGAAAAGGGATGAATAATTTATTACTCTGGTATGAATTGTGAATGTAAAATGTAATGTTATGTTTGAATATTTAAGCCGAATATTAAGTTAATTTTAAATTTTAAATAAAATGTGACCAGTGTGGGTGTTTAAATTTGTTATATGAAAACAATAGGATTTCAAAATAATGTGAGTGATTGCTTAGTTTAAAACTATTAAACATTTGAGTATTTCATATTGCATATCAGAACATTGAAGATGAGTAATAATCTGAATAGCACTTTTAACTATGTGTACAGTTGTTCATTAGAGACAAATGTTCAGATAAAAATTGGAACTCTTGAAGGCATCAAACACAACATCGATTATGAAAAAATACTTAGTGATCCAATGAAAAAATTTTCCGGCTTATATCAAAAGCCTATTTCTGATCTGGTAGTATACTGCCAAGTATATAGTGACAGTAAACCACTTAGCTTACCAGTTTCAACCTCTTACAAACATTTTACAAACCGTTGGAGCTGGAATGAATGGGTTATTTTACCAATTCAGTTCAGTGATTTGCCGAGGAATGCATTATTAACTCTAACAGTGTATGACTGTGCTGGACCAACTACTATGACGGCAGTTGGTGGTACATCCATATCACTATTTGGCAAACATGGTGTTTTTCGACAAGGTATGATTGATCTCAGAGTATGGCCTGATAGAGAAGCTGATGGTAATGTATCTTCTACACCGGGCAAGTGTTTGTCAGACACTAATCGCATGCAATCGCTAGCTAAATTGGCCAAACAGCACAGAAATGGCAATATACCTGAAGTTGACTGGTTGGACAGATTAACATTTAGAGAGATTGAACTTATCAATGAAAAAGAAAAAAAGACCTCCAATTATCCTTATTTAATGATAGAATTTCCAGAAATTTTATCAAACGGTACTGTGTATAATGTTGTGCATTATGAGCAAGATGGTGATGAAATATATCCATTTAGAGTTAACCCAGATATAGTTACTGTACCGGATGCTGAAGTAATGCAAGAAAATTTAGTAGAAAGTAAACATCATAAACTTGCCAGAAGTTTAAGAAGTGGTATATCCGACAAGGATGCAAAACCAACTGCAACAATAAGGGATATGCTAAACAGTATTGTTGGATATCCCCCTACGAAAATATTAACTACGGAAGAACAAGATCTGATATGGAAGTACCGATTTTACCTATGTAATCAAAAAAAGGCTCTAACAAAATTTCTAGAATGTGTTAACTGGAAATTGCATGGAGAGGCTATGCAGGCATTAGATATGATGTATCAATGGGCTCCAATGGATGTAGATGACTCTTTGCGTTTATTAAGTCCAGCATTCAAACATTCATTAGTACGCAAATATGCTGTAGAACGATTACAACAAGCAACTGATGAAGATTTACTCTTGTACTTATTACAGTTGGTTCAAGCTCTTAAGTATGAAAACTTTGAGCATATCAACAACAGCTTAAAGTTAATGGAGGATAAATATCCTGTAACCGACAGTTTGACAGAGTCAGTATCCGGATTAAGTTTAAAAGACAGTAGTGACAGTAATATCGCTTGTACAATTAATCATTTTGAAATGTGTAAGCCTGAAGACATGGACCTTGCGCGTTTTTTGATACATAGAGCAAGTAAAAACTTCAGTTTGGCTAACTATTTTTATTGGTATTTGATGATTGAATGTGAAGATCAAGACTCTACTATTAAACAAGATATACGTGTTCGTAACATGTATTTAAGTGTTATGAAAACATTTTTGATGACTTTGTATAATGGAAGTGCAGAATGTCAGCGAATACATGGAATGTTGACACGTCAACAAAATTTTATTGATCGTTTAGTTAGAATTATCAAAACCGTTGCCAGGGAAAGTGGCAACCGTAAAAAGAAGATCGATAAACTGCAAGCCTTATTAGGTGAAACAGATACCAAATTTAGTTTTATGTCATTCGAACCTCTACATTTACCACTTGATCCCAGTATTCATATTACAGGTATAGTTCCTGAGAAAGCAGTCCTCTTTAAGTCTGCTCTAATGCCTTCCAGACTAACGTTCATGGTACAAGATAACAAAGAATATGTAGCTATTTTTAAACACGGCGATGATTTGAGACAAGATCAACTCATATTACAAATCATTACGCTTATGGATAAACTTTTAAGGAGTGAAAACTTAGATTTGAAACTTACTCCATATAGAGTGTTGGCAACAAGCACACGACATGGTTTTGTACAGTTTGTAAATTCACTACCTGTTGCTGAAATATTAGCTACTGAAGGTACAATACAAAATTATTTCCGTAAGACCCATCCAAATGAGAATGCACCCTTTGGAATATCTTCTGATATCATGGAGAATTATATAAAAAGTTGTGCTGGATACTGTGTTATAACATATTTATTGGGAGTTGGCGATCGTCATTTTGATAATTTATTATTGACTTCAACGGGTAAATTGTTTCACATAGATTTCGGATACATATTGGGAAGAGACCCTAAACCATTGCCTCCGCCCATGAAATTAAGCAAAGAAATGGTTGAAGCAATGGGTGGTGTCAACAGCGAACATTATCATGAATTCAGAAAATTATGTTATACTGCATTTTTGCACTTGAGGCGCCATGCTAATCTTATCCTAAATCTTTTCTCATTGATGGTAGATGCCAGCGTTCCAGATATTGCGCTAGAACCTGATAAGACTGTTAATAAAGTTCAAGACAAATTCAGACTAGATTTGGGTGATGAAGAAGCTGTTCATTATTTCCAAAATCTATTAGATGTTTCTGTTACTGCTGTGATGGCAGTACTTGTTGAACAGTTGCATAAGTTTGCTCAATATTGGAGAAAATAAAATGTTACAATGTATAAACAACTGTTAATTATTTATTATGCTGTTTTTATTTAATTATATACATGTAAATGATAATATATATTTTTTAATTGGGTATCTAATATCTATTTTTTTTATATCTTAATATGAACAATGTTGTTTATGAATTGATAATTAGGTAGCTATATACCTATCATAGTGTTATCTTATCTGTAAAAATATGTAAACCTTAAACTACGTCAGTTGAATAATTTTCAATTATTTTCTTAAGTGCACATCTTTTAATAAGACTAATAATATATTTTATTTCATACATTCAACGGAAAATAAATTTAAGACACATCATGGAGTTCAACGCATCTGGTAATTATCTCAATTTATTGTCATTTAATTTATTATTATATTATAGATGGGTGTGTAAGTGCTTGAGAACATTTTTTTTACTAATATTTCATTAAAAATAATACACATAAGACATAACAATTATGTAAAAGTACAATTAATTTTATTATATTACAAATGGTGAATTAAAGGTATTTAACCTACTACCTAGTACCTACATGAAATACCAAAACATGTTAAAATCTATAACAAATATTAATTTTTAGGTTTATTACAAAATATATTGTAAATCTCAATTACATACATTATCTAGTAAATCATTAAAATATATGTTTAGCAAAACTAAATAAAACCTCTAGTAACAATAATAACAGATTTTTTTTATGTTCAATAAATTAATATTATTTTGAAAATCATTGATTTATAACAGTAGAAATTCCAATTTAATGTTATTATAAACATATTTACCTTAAAATTATTAATCTTGAGAAAATATTTTCAAAATTAAATAAATGTAGATAGTTTTAAAGTATTGTCTACATTGTATCTTTTTAAGTATTGTCACTTTATTGCCTGTATTTTATTCTTATACAACTGTAATGTAAATTTTGAGTTGTGATAACTTTATATTAGGCTAAATAAAATAAAAAAAGTAATTCCTAAATTTGATATTTTCAAAGTACTAAAAACCATAAATTATAGTTGGTGGATTACCCAAAGTTATTACATTAACGTCATTAAGTATTAATAAAATACTGCTTATTACATTGATCTTTTATTTATAGTATTATAAATAACAGGTCATCTTAAGATAACCTTATAATATATTTATTATTTATAACTTTATAAGTGTTTACTTACTGGTAGATAAAAATTTAGAAAAGATCCTTGTGATATGTGATCATTTCCCTTTACAGATCTAATAATTTAACTTACCATGATAAAAAATAAAAATTTAATACACCCTATTTTGTTAAATTCCTGATTAAACTTACAATTTAAAAACAAATACAGTAGGCAATATATAAGTAGGCCAATCTATCTGCTTTTAATTACTAATTATAAATACTTTATTTAATTCTTATTAAGGTCAAGAATATATGTAAAATATTAATGTACTTAATAGAACTTATGAATATGTTTCTATTACACACTTTTCAAAATAAAAATTACTAATATATTCTAGAAGTATCGTAATTGTAATAGATGTGTGCAATTTTAATTCAATGATATACTCCTATTATCTTACACCAAAAAAATTCTGAGCAAAGATGGTTTCTGATAGCAAATTGAATCTAGTTCGTACTTTTGAGAGGTCAACATTTAAAATGTCCATTACTTTCTAAATAATTGGGAAAAACAAACGAAAATTAAAGAAATACAGTCATTTTACTGAAGACCAGTTTTCAACTATGACATTATTGTTTTTTGTGTACCTAGTTTAAAAATAAATAACCGCAGATACTTGAAAGTTAAAAGTATCACCAAATATTTATTTTCTCATTTCTCTACATGATATAATTTTCAAAACTTTTTGACCTTTTTATTAACTATTTACAGTCTTATATGAATTTCTAATTTTCAATTGCTTTAGTTTTTTTTCAATAAATTATGTCGATAACATTTTTTGTTGGGTCGAAATGTTTGAAAATGTAATACAAGGTTCCTCTTAAGTTGTCATTATTGTACAATTATTTTATAAGCATTTAAAATTTAACAACATTTATCAACATTTTGTAAAAGTGCAAATTATTTTGAACAAATTTATAAAAAGTTTTTGATCAGAATCTTTTTTCATGTTAATAAATACTGATAAATGTCTACTTTAGACCCATTCAAGTACAAACTAGACATAATTTGCTACAAGTAACATTACTCAAAGTTTATGGTAATAGCATTTTTTTATGAAAAAATGTGTGTTTACACAAATATATATTTATAAACACTCATCATAATGTCAATACATTCATCCACTTAGAATCTAAAATTTTAAAAATATATTCTTTGAGTTAATTATAAATGTATAAAATTTAACACATCATATTTTAAAAAGGTTTTTTGAAAAAAAAATGAGTGATAGTATATTTTCATGTTGATGCTTACACATGTTCTATAATTAATAGTATTGTACTTAATTAGTTTTTAAATTATATCTTCAATTTAGAACACCCTCATAGGAGGTATAATCCATTAAAAGGAGAATGGATTTTGGTATCTCCTCACCGAATGAAAAGGCCTTGGGATGGACAAACAGAATCTGTGCACAGTGATATGGGTCCAGAATTTGATCCTACCAATCCCCTATGTCCTGGTGTAGTCAGGAGTAGTGGAATTGTTAGTATATATAATAGTACTATTTTTTGTGATATGTGATGTTTTAATCTACAATATTTCTAGTTGACTCCAGAGTACAAATCTACATATGTATTTACAAATGACTTCCCAGCCATGTTAGAGGATACACCATCACCTCCTCAAAGTGATGATCCTTTGTTTCAAATTGAAGGCGTTAAAGGTACATGTCGTGTTATGTGTTTTTATCCCAAATCCAATGTCACGATTGCTCTTATGTCTATAAATGATATAGTAACCGTGATTTCAAGGTATAATTTAAAGTATATTTTATTGTTCATTTTTACTATTTTATTTATTTTTTCAGTTGGATAGAGCAATTGGAAGAACTAGGAAAGACCTATACTTGGGTGCAGATATTTGAAAACAAAGGTACTATGATGGGTTGTTCTAATCATCATCCCCATTGCCAAATATGGGCTTGTTCATTTTTACCAAATGAACCACAAATCAAAGATATTAATCAGAGAGAATACTTGGAAAAGCATGGAAGACCAATGCTGATGGATTATGTTGATCGCGAATTAAAAGCAAAGGTACAAAATATAAAATATCATACGATTCTCTATGTTACATAAATAGTATAATAACCTTACTTGGTAGCTTCCCCCTATTTTATAACTCTATTTATTTACATAATATACCATTTTGTCCCAGCCAATAACTTTTTTTCAATTAGGTAATATTTTTTTTAGCAGTAACTGTGTTAATGAGCCAAATATGAAATAGTTAAAAAAAATTTGTAGTTACTTAAGCTCAAAGAAGAAAGACTGAAACTTGTTGTGGGGTTATGTACTTAGAAATAGTAAGCACCTACATTTTTTTTAATTAATTCAAATTTGTATATAACTTGTAAAGACAGGAGGGTGAGATGTGCGTGGATAACTATTTAAAAATGTTTAATAAATATTAATATTCATTTTTTTGATAAAATTACCAATTTATTTTTAAATAGATAAGAATTGTTACTGAAAATCAACATTGGGTTGTTTTGGTGCCATTTTGGGCTACATGGCCATATGAGACTATGATATTACCTAAGAGACATGTAAAAAGGATGAACGACATTACAGAACATGAAAAAACAACTTTGGCATCAGCCATGAAAATATTGACGATAAAATATGATAACATGTTCAAAACATCATTTCCATATTCAATGGGTTGGCATGGTAAGTTTGAATATTAATATAACACAAGATGAGCTAATAACTGTATTTCCTATGTATTGTTAGGTGCACCAACAGGACCAAATTGTGAAAATAGTGACCACTGGGTATTCCATGGGATTTATTTGCCTCCATTGTTACGTTCAGCAACAGTCAAAAAATTCATATCTGGGTAAATAATATTGATACTTAATTTTAGTATTTACTGATCAATAATAAATTATATTTGTGTGTATAAATATTTAGATTTGAGTTGTTGGCCCAATGCCAAAGAGATTTAACTGCAGAACAAGCTGCAGAACGATTAAGAGCACAATCAGATATTCACTATTTGAAATAAAACCAAATAAATATATTTAGTTCATGTATAAAATTCAGAGACCTTTTTATTATCAAAATAATTGTCACCTGATTAATATGTTATAATAGTTACATTAAATAGTTTATCAACAATATTTTTTTTTAATATATTGGAAAGTCCTTGTCTATTTGCATGCTCCATTCATATAGTCCTCCTATGACATCTTTTATCCATTTTACATTGTCTGTTATCTCAGTGTATTTCTTTAACTCATCTACAGCTCTTTGAGAGTCATTGCCTCGACGACAAATAGTAATTACTGTAAAAATACAAGCATAATAAGAATTTCTGATTTGTTTTTTGTCTGCATGTGTATCTAATAAAGTTATTAATTATTTATGGTAATTTTACTTACAATTTGGAGTCATATTACCATATGAATTAATTTTTTCAATCAAGTTAGAACGAGTGGCTTCTTTTTTTAAATCACTTAGCTGAATATTTATGGTAAAAGGTAAATGGCACATGTCATATTCTACTTTTTTACGTACATCTATCATCAAAAATGGAGTTTTTTTAGATACTAATTCGTTTAAATCTAAAACGGTTATACGTTCATTTTCTTTCAGCAAATTAAGCGTTTTGAACTAATGAAAATCAATCAATAAATAAATATTTTAAAAACATTAGGTACGTTGAATGCATATTAAATTTACTTTATCATTTGCTTTTGATCCACAAAATTCTTCATAGTCCATGGTTATTGTTACATCTTCTGGATTTTTTGTGCATATACATCCATTTCGTTTTACATTTGTTAATTTAATTTTTTTAAACTCACAATCTCCTCCGTCATATAACAGTAAACTGTTGTGTAATACATTTGGATGATCAACAATAATTTTGATAGTTTCCATTGCTTGTAGAACACCAATGACCCCGGGAACTGTAAATAATAATTAACAAGTGTAAATAAATATTTTATACATAATAATATTACATATACAGTTAAACCTTCCCATAATGGAATCGCTCGATACCAACTGATATTTTTGTTATAACAGGGTATCCATTATAGGAAGACTAAAATACAAGGGATATAGGTCTTATAAGGTGTTCGTTATAAGGTTTCATCGTGAATATGAGGACAGTAATGATATATTGTTACCTGGTCCCAAAACACCAGCTGAAGCACAATTTCCTACAGTTTCTGGGGATTGTGGTTTTGGATGTAAACATCTAAAGCATACAGATCCTTTGTAGTTATAAACGGTCAGTTGCCCATCACAATGTATAGCTGATCCTGAGACTAAAGGCTTACCAGCTTTTACACAAGTATCATTAATTATATATCGAGTAACCAAATTATCAGTAGCATCTATAATTACGTCATACTGTTTAAAAATGTCCAATGAATTATGACCATCCAATTGAACGTCATGGACAACAATGTTAACATCCTCATTCATACTGAAAATTAAGTTATTCAAAAAATAATAACAATAGTAATACAATAATATGAATGTTAAATTGACAATTTTTTTTAGGTAATAAATAATAATTAACTACAAACCGATTTAGTGATAATTTGCCAGACTCAACTTTTCGCATACCAACATTGCACTGTGCATGCAACAACTGTCTATGCAAATTACTAAGTTCCACTTCATCATAGTCAACTAGTCCAATTGTACCCACTCCGGCACTTGCTAAATACATTGATGATGGACATCCTAGGCCACCAACGCCAATTATAAGAACACTCGCAGTTTTCAATTTTTTTTGTCCTATTTAAATTTTTATAATTTTAGAAATCATACAAATATAAAGTAAATAATACAATATTTTACCTTCAACACCAATTTCTGGTAAAATTATCTGTCTGCTATAACGGTTAATGTCAAGTTTAGTCAAGCATTGCTTCTAAAATATTAAAAAATGTATAATAGAATGGGTAAAAATAAAGTTTCAAGATCAAAAATATTGCAATTTGCAAGTATAATAATATTTCAAGTACCAATTAAAACAATATACTGCCACATTGTTTTAAAGTGCAGAAATTTGCATAAAATATAAAAATTGATAATTAAATTTGAACTATCTTATAAAATTTTTATTTTTATTATTTTTATATTATCGTTAACAATTAACAGTTAAAAAAAATTATTTGTACATATTATATAAATAGTTATTAAGTTGATAATGAAAATTATGAAGTATTCCATGTAAATATTTATCTATTGATATATTTTCAAAATCATCACATTTTTGTTTTTGGTGCTTAAAACAGGCAAAATAATTATTATATTTTATTTTATAATTTTTTAAGCTTTCCTCTATTTTTAAGACATGAATAAAAATCCAGACAAATGGTAACTTCAACATATTACCTACCTATGCAGTATATAAAAATATTATGCCAACCCTTAATTGAATTTTGGCAAGTTTATATTTTATTTTTTTATTTCTTGTCATTTTTACTGTGAAAATATGACATGGGACTTTTTAAACACTATAATATAATGCAACTTATATCAATTTTATGAACTTAATTTCTGAGACTTGCAATTTTGGAATTTGTTTGATATTGTATCACCAATATTAATATAATATTATTTATTATTTAAAATTATTAGGTACCTGTTTTTTTTTTAATAATGCATATTTTGTATTCAATTCAACATTTAATAGTGCTATTTCAGCAGATAATCGACTTATTTCTTCATCATTGTTCATGTCTTCAGTATTATCTAAACACGATGTCATTTTGAATACATATGACTATCTGAGTAGAACTGATTTGAACAGATTAATTAATTAATTTAATACTTTACAGATCACAGTTCATAATGAATCAAAAATTGTTTTTTCGATTTTTCTGTTTACATTAAGGTTAGGTATCTCTTAAAACTGATTTATTTTAGAATAAAATATGCTGCTTGAAATTCGAATCATAAACATACTTAATACCACGATTGCAGTCTGCAGATATACTTGAATATCTTTAATCGTGCTTAATACGATGAACCTTACTGACCATTAAAACGATGTCACGATGTAATCTTCTCTACATCATGGTTAATATAAAGCGTTAGTAGGTCCATGCACTTGAACAACTTGAATAATAAATTGATAACACAAAATATACTATTATGAGGTCTACATTTTGATAACATAACGATAAAAAAATTAGAGTTCAAAGTGGTTCAACCACTTTTTTTTATTTTTATTTTAAATGAAAAATATTTGAAGCGAAGATAAAGAGGCAATTATTATAAATAATTTATTGAATGTGACCACAATTCACAAAAACACGAACATAATGTTTTCATTGTGCACAAATCGTCATTATATTAGACCAACAGCAAAAAACCTTATTGTTGTGCTTCAGGTGAGATAAATATAATTTAATTAACTGTTCTAAACTAAATAATCACATTTTTTAGGTGTCAAATTTTAGTTTCAATGTCAATCTAAAAAAACAAAAAATTTATACATCTGTCTGTCATGCATTAGAGGATATTAAACCTGGCAGTTCAATTCTATTTGGTGGTTAGTTAAATGATTAATATTATATTTTAATAATTTATAGTTGAGTACTGAGAGTATTGTTAATTATTAAAATAATATAATTTAATTAACTTATATTTATATAATAAATTATGACTTTTTACATATGATATATATTTATATGTATATAATATATTTAGAGAATATTGTTATAGATAATTTTAATTTTTGATTGGAATGAATTTATTTTACTAGTTTTAACTTATTATTGGTTTCTTTTAAGTCACATTAAACAATTAGTGTGATTATAATAATGTATTAGAATCAATATACTTTACCAAACTATTTTTGCCATGCATTATGCATAAAACTATCAAAATTTGCATTTTTAATGAAAACTCTTGGCAATATTTTTAGAACTAAAATATTATTGTCTTTAAATAAAACAAAATTTAAACCAATAAATTGGACCATCAGATAATGCAGTACAATTAATATTGTACAAGTGCACTTTATACTGATTCAAATTCAAATTTCTGACTTTCAAATTGTTTTTAACATTTAACTGGGAATTATAAAATATAAAAATAAACAATGAAATATGTTGATTTTTAATTCACAATTGTTTATAAATATAGGTTTTGGCCTTTGTGGTATTCCCGAAAAATTAATTGATGGTTTAGTAGAACGAGAAGACATAAACAACTTGACAGTAATAAGCAATAACGCTGGTGTGGATAATTTTGGCTTAGGGAAGTTATTGAAACAAAAGAAAATATCTAAAGTAATTGGTTCATATGTGGGTGAAAATTCTGAATTTGTTCAGCAGTATCTAAATGGAGAGCTTACAGTAGAACTTACTCCTCAAGTTTGTGGATTAATAATATTAATTAGTATCAATTAATAGTTATAGAAGTATAATCTCATTTTTAGGGAACATTAGCTGAGCGTATACGAGCTGGAGGTGCAGGTATACCAGCATTTTATACTCCAACTGCTGTAGGTACTCTTGTGGAAGAAGGGGGAATTCCACTAAAGTATTCATTGCTTAAAGAATCAGCTGAAGATAATGAGAACAATGAAGCTAACAAAAAAAACCCAATTAGAAGCGTGGAAATCTTCAGCGATGTTCGAGAAACTCAAGTCTTTGATGATAAGACGTATGTTTTGGAAAAAGCAATTACGGCCGATTATGCTATTATTAAAGCACAAAAGGCAGACCATGAAGGAAATCTTGTATTTAAGTAATAGTATTAACAAACAGTTTGTTAACATTAGTAATAATAATTTTAATTTGATAGTAAATCAGCACGAAACTTTAATGCAATCATGTGTACAGCCGCAAAAACTACAATTGTGGAAGTTGAAGAAATAGTTGAAAATGGTAATATTGATCCTGATCAAGTACATGTTCCTGGAATATATGTTGATAGGATTGTTCTTGGCAAAGATTACATAAAAAAAATTGAAGTAAAATATTGATGTAACATAAATTAAATATATTAAACAATAATAGAACCGATTAACATTTAGAAAACAGTTTTGTCCAAAAAGTCTGATGAATCCATTTCGATGTTAGTTAGCTCACCAGCTGCTCAATTAAGAGAAACAATTGTTAATCGTGCAGCTCTTGAATTCAAAAACGGCATGTACAGTATCCTTTTGTTTTACTTTTATGTCAGTTCACTCATCTCTAAATTGTAGCATTGCTATCATAACTATCAGTTAAATAATTAAATACCCTTAACAAATATTTTAAACAGTTAATTTGGGCATAGGCATGCCAATGTTAGCTAGTAATTACATTCCTGAAGGTGTTCAAGTTATGTTACAAAGTGAAAATGGTATTATCGGTCTTGGTCCATATCCATCATCCAAAAAATGTGTTGATCCAGACTTAATAAATGCTGGTAAAGAAACAGTAACTGTCATACCTGGTAGCAGTTTTTTCGGTAGTGAAGAAAGTTTTGCAATGATCAGGGGGTAACTATACTGGAGCTATGAATTATGATTTTCTGTAATAATTGTTTTTTAATACTTTTCTATATTCTAATTAGAGGTCATTTGGATTTAACTATATTGGGTGCAATGGAAGTGTCACAATACGGGGATTTGGCTAATTGGATGATACCGGTAAATATTAAATATATATATTTTTTATTTACTTGAATTGTTTTGTTTTTTTTTTCAATCAGGGAAAGTTGGTCAAAGGTATGGGTGGTGCAATGGACCTTGTGTCAGCTCCACATACTAAAGTCATAGTAGTCATGGAACATACAACAAAAGATGGCTCACCAAAAATTATATCTAGTTGTACTCTTCCATTAACTGGTAGTCGATGTGTAGACAAGATTATCACAGAGAAGGTAATTTACTATGGTTATTATGTTACTTGATATCAGTTGTTTAATACTATGCATTTAAAATATGAATTGTATTTTTCAGTGTGTATTTGATGTGGATCCGGAGAATGGGTTGACATTAGTTGAGATTGCTGATGGCGTCGAAATTGTAGACATAGTTCAAAGTACTGGATGCGAGTTTGTCAAAGCAGATAACTTGAAAATAATGGGACAAGTAGAATAGCTCTAAATTATAATTACTAAAAGTGTATAATTTGTTATGTTAATAAAATCAATTTTGCATTTAGTGTGTATGTGTATATTGAAAAATTGTAATACCAAAAAACACAATTAAACACAAGTTAAAATACAATATAATATTATTAAGTATTTAGATATATTATAAACAAGAAAAAAAAAGTTGAAAACAATTTTCATCACAAATGCTGTTTAGGCCTCAAAAAATCCAATCATAATATTAAATGTTTGTTGAATGTTTTTAACAAACATTTTACAATTTACAAAATCAATAATGAAAAAAATAGAAACAAATAATTGCACAAAATGTCATATAAAAAATGTAGATAATATTTAAGTCTTTGGGAATTAATAAATAAAAACGTCATCTACAAAGTGTAGGTAGGTTTAAATAAAAATAAAAATTGCAGTGCGCACAATAACAAAAAAAAAAAAAAAACAATCGGTTCAAACAATAACTAAAATAATTTTATGTGAATATGTGCCCAAAAATGAAATATATAATATGGCATGGCGACTAGTTCATTTTCATGCGTTTTCCGTTGCAATTAGTGGTATACTCTGTGGAGTCGTAGTCTATCATAACTTCAGTGGGTATAGTTTTCTAAATTAAAAATATATATAAAATATTATTACATAAATACCTGAAAAATTATGTAATCAAAGCAAAAGAAGTATTACATGTTTTTAATGTTTATGCAATGATTTATAATATTTTTTACTAATTACTATTCAGTCTTGAAAACTGATAATTTTTGAGTAAGACAAATTACATCTTATAGCCTAATTAATATATATTATACAATAAGTTACAAAAACAAAAATGTATTTAAAATTATTTTAATTAGCTAAATACATTTAATACATTATTTAACTATACTTACATCTCCTGAACCCATTACTGCAATTGGTGTTTCTCCTGTGACTAGAGCCACTTCATGTTCAATTAAATAGAACATGTACTCATCATAGAGTAGGCGTATTAGGTGAAACGATCCAAAACTAGCAGCTGAACGTAAAGTCAAATCGCGTATCACCATCGAACTATAATAAATAACATAAGTATGAATGTAAATCATTTATGATAAATGCATAATTAATTTTCAAAAATCTTAATAATCAATATTTACCTATAAAATGACCATTTTAATAAAAACTGCCTAGCTTCTTTAGTGAAATTAGGTGTATCACGATATTGTTTCAAACAATTATCCACAACACTTTTTAACCACGTTGCCCATTCTTCTAAAGAATTTTGTTGTTGTAAAGTATGCTTAAAATCTGCTTCCAATTGTTGGACCAATGTTGAGTCACATTGGCACACCCAAGAAGCCTTTTTTATAACCAATAAATTGATTTACTATATTTAAGAACACTATTTCAAATTTTAAAACCTCTTACTTGTTCTTGTACATTACGGAAGTCCACACGATTCAAATCAGTAAGCATTTGATTTATTTGGGTATAATTTTGAAGCACAGCTCTCGCTGCTTGGGCAAGATGATTAAGCGAAGTGTATCTGCGTAAGGTTTGTGCAAAGGCGCTAACAGCAGTCACCTAAAATTATGAATTACAATAATAATAACAATGAATAGTTGAATAAAAATTATATGAAAATAATAACTTTTATTGAGATCATTTCTTCTGGGCACCCTTGCATTGCAGATATGAGCCATGACTCTAAGCCTTTTGAAAAATTTCTAATGGCTTGTGTTAATGTCCCTGTACATAATTTAACAATAGTTATACCTCTAAAAACAAACCCATTAAATATACATACCAGGAACAGGCCGAAGAACATCTGGAATTAAAACTTTCACCAAGTTTTGATAAAATAGAAAGTCAACAGTTTTTACAAACAGTTGCAATGTTTTGCACTTTGACAATGAGTATAATTTTTCTTTCGATAAATATTTTTCTTCTTCACATTCATCATTATTATTATCTTGACTACGCCAAAATTCTCGCCAAAGTGACTCAATAGTGCCAAATTCTAAGTTCAATATGGCACCTAAAAACGCCTAAAAAAGCAATATTTTTAAAATTAAATTTAAAAGTTTCAAATTAAAAACAATTTAGTACCTCATAATGTTCACGGTACAAATTTTTGAATGTATCTACATCTTCTAAAGTACAATTATCATCCAATTGTATTTCATCCAAAATAATATCAGGAAACTCTGGTACAGCATTAGCACCATCACCTAAATATTCTTGGTTTTGTGCTTGAGGAGATGATGGAATACTGTTTTGAGAACAATTAGCAGAATCTGAACTGTTGGTGGTATATTGATTGCAGTTTCGCTCTTCGGTTTTAATGAACTTAATTTTTTTCGAACTACTACTTTGATTTGTTCGCCCTGGTAGGTTTTCTTCTGATGAAAAGTCATTTAATAATGAACTAGCCTTAATTCTGATGCCATAATAATGATATTTGGAATTTCCTCTAAAAAACAAAAAATTGTTGATTAAATAAATCACACAGTGTAGTCAAATAGTTAAAGATAGCACCATACCGAGTTCCTAGGCGCCTTGTACGTAATCCCATAAACACAGATCGAATAAGTTTACCAAATGATGCTGCATTTACAGGATCAATCTTAGTTTCCGAGCAATGTGTTAGATAATGATTATATAACGTTGATCGAGGTAACGACACCCCTTCAGCCATTTCATAATTTTCCATCAGCCAGTTGACCTTTCATAATAATATATAATTGAATAATTTATTATTCCAAAAATATGTATGAACAGCTTACAGTTGCAGGAGAAATTCTATTTGCATGCATAAGACCGGAGTTTTGCATTCCTCCATCTGATTCGACACCATTCAGTTGATCTATACTTGTGTTTGTTGTGCCAGACTCAGTAGCATTTACCGTAAGATATGACACATCCTAATAATAATAATAGAGTATTAATAAACATAAATCGTAATAAGTAAAATGCAGCAATTTATAAAAATGTAGGCAATGTAAAACAAAACACATTGAGGCACATAATTATTAAAACTATTATACCGAAGATATAACGGAATTTGGGCTGTCTCTTTGAGCGGTAGCAATAATAGTATGATCATTGTCAACATTCTGTTGTATAATGTAGGTTCCATTACCAATAATTTGTGCCTGACATGTTGGTTGGCCTAAGGTGTTTGTAACCTTTAACATTTTGAACATGTTTTAATTTCAATATGTTATTATAGAAATATAATTATAATTAACTATACAGAATAATTCAGAAAGTCCTGACCATTTATTTTACAGACTTTTAGAAAAATGCAAAATGAAAAGAAACCTTGTTCGTCTGTATTATACAGGAATATAATTGATGAGGACTTTTGGATAATTCTGTAAGTCAAAACCAAGACAATTTTATAATATTGATAAACTAGAATTCATATAAATATTATTTACTTGAGAATAAGAATTTGTGCTTGGAGTGTAATAATGGGTTTGACCAGTTTGATACATTGTTCCACTCTCACCCACAGTATATACTGGGTACGCCCTAAATATTAAATTAATATGAATACTTATATCAGAATTAAAATTAATGATAACAAATTTACATTTGCCCATTTGTGAAAATTGCTTGTTCGCCAGTTCCTTCGACATACTGTACATAAGTCGAATGGCCAACATCATCAGAACCAACAGACTCAGTTTCAGGAACTAAACAAAAAATAAACCAACTAAGTATCTAAGCTATAATATTGAAAAAATAAATTAAACATTAAATATCTTTTACAAAATAAGAAACAAGAAATCAAGCTAAAATAAACAAAGGAGCCAAAAAGACTCCACGTACCATTATACTAATAAATGTTTAGCAGAGTATAGACATAAATTAATGTAATGTTACAAGAGACATGGCTTAACTTTTCATGAAAATGTGTGTACCAGTATGAGGAGCCTTTTAAGCAAAATATAAATTACTACATTAAAAAATTTATATGAAATAGGAATGAAATCAAGAAAATACAAACAAGAGAATTTTAACTCAAATAATTTGAAATTAAAATTTAAATAAATGTTTCCCTGAGTCTTACCCAATGTTGGTACTGGTGTAAGGGAAGTATAAGATCGTCCTTGAGTCCCTTCTTAATTGTAAGCGTGTAATTTTATAATCACGATATATGATAATATGCATTTTATATTAAAAATGGAGAACTAATATTGTACAAGAATAAGATAAAATTTTCAATTTTATTTGAATAAGAAGCTTTTATCATACAAAAATAATTCTCCATTGTTTCATAAATGTATTAATACAATGATTTTGTTTAACTTACCTGATGCTGCCACAATATAGTGGCCATTATCAACAGTAACAGTAGAAGAAATCCTATCTTTATGATCTATGTGATCATCATCCATTGATTTATCAGATCCATCATCATGAACTGGACTAGTTCCACATAGTATAGCATTTTCAAGTTGTCTATTACTATTGACATTCTAAAAGCATAAAGATTTAAATATTTATAATACACATAAAACTATACAAATTAAGTAAGTACCTGGTCAATGGACGTACGCACCACAGAAGTTTGTTGTACTGGTTGTACAACAAGAGTTTGACCAACTCCACCAGCCGTTACAACAGTAATAGTACTTATTTGGGAACCAGTACCCGCTGACCCTTCTAATTTGATTCCACTTCTTACAGAAGTCGCCATGGAATTACCTAAACCCATATTTAATTTCATAATTTTCTTAAAAATTGAATTTACAGTTAAAAATTCCAAACAAAATAAACACATATATAATGAAAAACATTTTAATTAATATGTATTTAACAGTTTAACAACTTTTAATAACCAATATAATGCAAGACATAGTTATATTAATAAAAATCTAATTATATTTAATTTTGTGTTACAAGTATAAATGTTTTTTTTTTTAAATTTTGGTTTTCATTCATGAGCAGAAAATAAAAATAAATAAAATATTAACTTAAACATTAAAAAAAATATATTTTAATTTTAAATAGTCAAAATAACAAAAATAATTGGTTGTTCAATAAAATACTAATAAATACATAATAAAAACTTTAAATAAATAAATTAAATTAAAATTTTTAAGTAGAAAAACAATAATTTAAAAACTAAATGTTATAATTTCAAGTATTAATTATGTAGGTATTAAAAATATAATGTAAAAAATACTACAAACATATGGTTATTAACTATGTTACAATTATCTATTATATTATAAATTGGCTATACATATTAAGTAGTGAACAATAAAAACTTTTTTCCATCACTTAAAATCATATCTCTATTATTAAGTGACCAAGATATGTTAGAAACTAATAAACATGTACCATCAACAAGCTTTGGTGAAGTCTGTAAAATAGGAGTTTGTCCTTCAGTCCAAAAAAAAATTAAATCTGTACCATAAGCTACGGACAGTTTATTTTCTGCCTGACACCACTGCATTTTTTTAATTTCTTTAGCTAATTCTACTGCACATATCAATCTATATTTTTCCCAAATACAAAGAAATTTTGAATTTTCTTCACAAGTACTCAAATATTTACAATCAAAGCTCCAAACAATAAAAGCTATTTTTGAAGAAACAGAATTGAATGTTTTGGAAGGGTTTGTTTTGATTAATACTCCATTGGATTCTAGGAAAAAATTATAATCTTCACTTAGTGAAGTACGAGACAATTTAAATTCTACATTAAACTCATTAGAAGAAGTTAATACAACAATGTCACCCAAGGAACATCCTAAAGCTAGATATTTACTATTAGGCGACCAACTCACAGTGTTTAATAAAAAACATTCAATTGAGCCAATAACATTACCAGAATAAAAATTGAGAATTGCTAGTTTTTTATTATTAAAAACACAGACGAATCGATTATCTGGAGATTTATTTAGCCCATTACAAGGTCCTATTATATCTTGAATGTAAATAACCCTATTCAAACTCCGAGAACTCATCATTAACAATTTTTCATAACCATTTATCTTGGAGACTACAAACATATGAGTTCCATCGCTATCAAATACCGCACAAGGCCAAATGGGTTTGGGGATTTCAATGTATACAATGGAATTTTTCATTAAATTAAACACAGCCAAAGCCATATGGAATTCAAGCGTCAGCAAAATGTTGTCTTGACTTATCCATTCGGCGGCTACAAATTTGAAATAGCCACATCTAATGGTGCGTATCCATTTGTCGGCACACACGTCGTACACTTGTACCACACCTTTGCTGAACTGTGTGCACAGTATAAGATCAGACGTTACGTTCCACCACAGACCATCAATGGCATAAGAGGCTGTAGCCACAACGTGTGGGCCCGCAAACGGTTGTGTCTTGACGATTAAACGGTTGTAAACGGCAGACGCCACGAACCGGCCGTCGGTAGAAAACGCGCACGCATCATAGTCTAGTGGTAGTACGTTCATTTTTATAAAATGGAACAAAACACTTACTGTTCGATTGTCGGACGACTCTCCCAGAAGCGTTTCATAGGTTTCGATCAGGATGGAACGTCAGTGATGTATACCTGTGAATACACACGCATACACACGTACGAGAACGTATACGAGTACACATATACGCACATATATACACACACACACACACACACACACACACAAACGGTTACTATTGGTTTTTTGTTGTTAGGACGAAAACGAAATTTTTTGACTAACGTCAGTTACGTTCTGTTAGTCGTAAACGTCGTGTGTGTACAACGGACTAACCAAACATAAATGCATTTTTTGTTTATTTATTATTATTTTTTTGTTCGTCGTTAATCGTTCACCTGAATTGTTGACGGAAAAAGGCGTTCATGGTGACTATGGCTACGGCTTCTCTCCCGTTGCTAGGAGCGGTGTCGGTCACAACAAACGCGCAACAATAAACGATCAATAACAAGATTATAGGAATAGGGCACGCCGCCGCCGCGTCTTGTCTTCGCGGATCGCTAGTCGCCTACGCCCGACGCGCCACCGACATCGTCGTCGCGTGAGTGCGTAAGCTCGGTAGGGTGTGCGCGTGCGCGTGTGCTTCGGGCACGGCCGGTGTGTCGTAGCGGAGTCTGGCACTGTGGCGGTCTTCTTCGTCCGGTTCGCTCGATTATGCGAAATTGCGAATCCTATATCAATGGTTTTTCACTGCAACGGTGGTGTCGTGGTGATCGCTGTGCTCATATATACGGCTGGAAGCGTGTCGACGAAGGTGTAGCGAAATTAATGAGAGTAATGATCATGCAATGACTAATGAGACGCCCGTTTGCAACGAAAGGGATTCCACAAACGGAACGATACTCGATAGTCAAAAGATAGTGTGTAAAATGCCAATCGGTAAAAACAATCGTTCACCCGATGGACACGCATCAAAGACGTTCAAAAACCGCCTCAACGGTCGCTCGTGGCTCGTTCTAGCGTTTGGCGCCTTTTATGAAAAACCTACGTACTATTATAGCAGCTATAACGAGTATAACGTAGCAATATTTAGCAGCTGCTGCTTCCGCGACGACGTCCGGTATTAATGATACGTATAACGTATTCGACCGGAACCGGCAGGCGTATAGGGAGTGACTACTTTTTATACATTCAACTTAAAATAGCTATAACATTGAAACTAAGTTCAGTCAATGAATTTTAATTAAACCAACATGTTTTCCCCTCCTTTCCCCTCATCTCTCCTCCCCCATAAAATTTCCCAAACTAAGATTATCCGCTGAAAAGAAAAGTTCTTTTAAAGTTCTCAGATTATTTTTTTTCTTAAGAATTTTTATTCCGATTACCAATATTTGATATACTAAACGAAGCTCTTCCCTCAGACAGTCAGACTGTGGAGTTCAAACTATCTGCAATGAAAATCTACATTAGAAATCAAGAGATCAACTGTGCTTAATATTACCATACAAATATACAATTATACAAGTGACAGGCCTCTCTCCGTACTCCGTAGTCCGTTAGCTCAAATGAGGATGTCCCCATGTTGTTCTTATACGTTCATAATAATAAAATTAAAAAATTATTTAGCTAGGTGCCTAACTTATGTTGAATAGGGTCAAAACATTTGAATCTATAGTTTTAGATTCTAAACGGAGTGATAAATGCATTGATTTTATTTGAGTGTTTTTATTTTCAATTTTTTTTTTGTGTTTATTTACATTATAAGGCGATAAGTAGTTGAAATAATGTATCATGGATTTTCAACTTTAGTATTTCTTTTCCAGTGAAAGGAGAATTTAGTTGGGACTTTTGAAAGGTCACCCCAGGACCTAATCGTCCCCCCCAACAAATATTAAATGTACGTATTATGTAAATTTTCGTTGTGGCTTTTTTTCTAATGTCCGTCCAATGATTTGGTTAACCTAATCTTATGTATATAATTGTACAATTAAAGTGTACGCTTTCTGCAATCTTAATTTTTTACCGACAAAGTATCGGTTTTTCATGTTCGACAGTTCAAACTTTAAAGTTACCTAGATTAGTTATAGTGAATAGTGATGTGTGAGTATCATTATAAACGTTTCAATATTAAAATACTAAAATAGTTAATACAGCCTCAAGAATTGTTAAGTGTAAACCCCTCATTTAACTATTCCTAGTTATTTATTTTAAAATTAATTTAATTTGAACACAATTTTAAGAATATCCAAATAGTTGTGAATACTGAATGATCTTTACGTAATTATCATACTGATAAATGTTCATCATAATAAGCTATAGTAAGCACACACTAATAAACTATATATGTCGTATATTAGATATAGACTGTTTATTGATTATATAATATTATAGATGGGTAATAATTACTAATTAAAAAGTTATCGCGTTCTGTAAAAAAATATTAGTTACAGTAAATTCTAAAATATTTTGCTACAAAATAAAAATATTGAATTTACAATAATAATAACATAGGTAATCTATTGAAAATAAAAAATAATACAATGATTATATCCAGATTGGTACATTGTTTTTTATTGTTGAAAATATGGCTAACATGATGGTTTAAATGTATTATAGCTATGAACTATCCAATTAAAATATAAGCGCATAGGTATAGGTACTTTAAAACAGATAATGTGTACCAAGGATCAACAAATGGTATTATAGCAGTTATAATAAATGTATAATATTTCATTACCTATATAAGCAGCTGATAATAATTGATATGATATAAAAATATGTTTACATAATTACATCTATATGGTACCTAAATAAGTAACGAATTTAAATATTTTAATTACAAGTGTATGTAGTACATCATAACATCATACCTAATTTATTATTTTGACTAATATCTTTCTATTTCAAGAAATGTCTTCAAAAAATAGAGAGGATGAAGCTGTTTCCAATTTTAGAAAATATTTACAGATACCCACCGTCCACCCCAATGTCGATTATAGTTAAGTATTATTATTATTTTTTTTTTATTTATAAGCTAAATTAAATAGGTATTGACTAATTAATGTAATATTATTCAACACTTATGGGGTAATCCGTGGTAGTGTATTATATATGTGTTCTTTAAAATTAATGTACGAGTAAGGTGTCTATTATATAAAAATAAAATAGAAAATTTAGTTTTGATGATATAACGTTAAATATAGAGAATTTATTAATGAAGTTAATTTATGATAAGTATGGATAAATAATATTTATGTATTAAAATTAAAATAGGAAGGGACATACAGCGTAGATTCTACACCTACTTCTCAGATTTTTTGATAATCATTAATATGCAGGTGAATGTGTCAAATTTCTACAGTTTCAGGCTGAAAGTTTAGGACTACCATCAAAAATTCATTATATGGCACCAAAAAAACCGGTGGTTATTATTACACTACAAGGAAAAAAACCTGAATTACAATCTCTGTTGCTGACATCGCATATGGACGTCGTACCAGTTTATCCAGTAGGTACCTACGCTAAAAATTAAAATACCAACTTGACTAAACGCTTAAAGGTTATAGCCTTATAGGTAGGTATGTCGTTGACGTACGTTTGTTCTGTGGTTTAACGGAAGTAATGAGTTAGTAGTTTCCGTGGTACCGTCAATTTTCAAAAAAAAAAAAAATGTACCTACGTCGGACGTACTAGTGTAAAAGGGAAGAGTTTAGTACTATATTTATTTTAGTACCTAATTAATGTTCAATAAAGTGAATATTATCAATGATATGCTTAGAATTGGGTAAATATTCATGGTAAATTGTTGAATTTCTCATGGTTCATACTGTAATACTGTATGTCTGTATTGTATATTTGTATGGGCTTACCAATTTACCATGGTTTGAGTTTCTTAACTGAGTTCGTGAAAATTTGGATTTTATCCATGGTCTTTGTCAGGGTGTTATTGTTGAATGATGCACAAGCCATTTTATATGAAGTTAATTTTAAATTTCTTTTCTTCCTTTCTTCAGAATTTTACACTTTTATAGTCTCCAAGTGGTCCACAAATTATTATTCTTGTAACTATCCGCTTGTCAAAATGATGCGTTTTGCCAATGGTGGGGAAATATTAATTTTTCAAAACATGATTTGAATATTATATTCATTAGTAGCCATATTTTAAATTATTGTAATTTAGTATAGTTTTTACATTTGTTATTTATAATATAATTATGTTTTATTTTTAATTTGTAATATACATTTATAGGCTATAGCTTATAGGTTAGGTATAGGTATAAGGTATATGTAAATCGTATAGACATATTGACTGATATTGTATTGGGTTTACTGTTTTTAATACTAAATTAATAAATATTAATAAATAATAATTAATAACTATTCCTAGGAAAATTGGACACATGATCCATTTTTGGCTTACAAAGATGCACAAGGAAACATATACGCTAGAGGAGCACAAGATATGAAATGCGTCGGTATACAATATTTAGAAACAATAAGAAGATACAAAAAAAATAACTTAATTCTTGATAGAACCATTCACGTTTCTTTCATGCCTGGTATGACTGTATAATTTTGGTATTTGAGTATTTTTACAAATGAAAAGTAACAATAATTAATCAAATTGTAATATTTCGTTGTAATTGTCGTATTTTAGATGAAGAAATAGGAGGAATTTTAGGTATGGCACATTTCGTCAAGACTGATGAATTCCGTTCTTTGAATATTGGATTTACATTAGATGAAGGTTTGGCAAGTATAGACGATGTTATTCCTTTGTATTACGGCGAAAGAACAATTTGGCGTTAGTATATTTTACAGTTGTACTTACTTGCCAGAATGGACATTTTACATTTATAAATATCAAATACCTACTCGTATGTACTTTCAAAATCTTGTATTTATATTATTAAACAGAATTCTACATTCGAAGCACTGGCACTCCTGGCCACGCCTCACTACTTCACGATAACACTGCTGCAGAAAAATTGATGTATGTGGTAAATAAAATATTGGACTGGAGGACGGAGGAAAAGTTAAAATTGTCCCAGGGCGTGGATATTGGGGAAGTTACATCTGTGAATATGACAATGCTGGAGGGTGGATGTCAATTGAACGTTGTACCCCCACAGCTGTCTGCTGGTTTCGATGTTCGGTTGGCTATAGGCACAGATCGCAGTGCTATAGAGGACATCATAACTGGGTGGTGTCATGAAGCTGGAGAAGGTATACAACTGGAAGTCTTCAAAACAAATGAACAGACCATACCGACTAAACTAGATGATTCAAACCCTTGGTGGTTAAAATTTAAGAGTGAATGCGATGAAATGTACGTTTTGTTTTATTAATCGCGTCCTTTAAATATGTTCAGTGTTCATTATTAACATGAATTATATTTTTATAATAACAAGCTTTACCACTATTCATATCACAACAGAACAATATAACTGTATTAGTATTAAATATAGATATATAGTTAGATGTAACGCAGGATAAGAATACACATATATACGGGCACATGGTTAATGGTCATCAATTACGTCATAATATTTAAAATTATAAAAATTAATACATTAAAATCCATAATATTACATATTTATTATTTTGAGCAATTAAAATTTTTTAAAAAATAATGTTATAAACGAAATATAGAGGTAGATTATCTGCAGGATATTCGGTGTGATAGTTGAGTCATACCTAGGTTAGGTTACTTGCAATAATGTTAATAAAATTGTATAAATAATATTATGTTTTACACCACCTTAATCTACCTCTGAGAGGTGACCTCTAAAAATAGTACGGACCTAATAAGAACTCATGATATATTGTATAGAATAAGGGGCTGTGCAAATGCACAGTTGGCCGGTGTCAAAAATGTCCCCCCCGAGTCGGTACAAAATAATCCACCTGCAAGTAAAATATTATTATTATACGATTTTTGAAGATCTCTTCTATTTATAGACCACGTTGATAGTAGACCAACTTGATCCACTCCACTCAACTAAGCTTTAAATACTTATAAGTTCTTATAAGTATTTAAAATAAGGGCCCATATTATAATGCAAAATACAGTATTTTTTAGGAAGTCCCCGGTAATAAATTCTTTTCAAGTACATTATCTGAGTTTCATATACATCAAAGAATTGAAAACTTAAGCTTTTTACGTATGCAACGACTTTTTTTTTTATTTACAGTTAACATCTCATCTGTTATATACTTATATACGTCCGGGACTCAAACCAGTACTTTACCAATTGTTCAGTCTGTGTTACATCGTGTATTTTGATAGTTCTTATTTTTGTTTACCTGAAATAGGTTAAAAAATTTTGTAATTTTTTAAGGACATTATTGCGGTTAAAATCCTTTTTTTAGGGCATTTTCGCTATTTTCAAAGCATTTTAGGATAGTTTTGGAGGCATTCAAATCCGAGCCCGACGGGCGCCCTATACTTATAAGTTATAACCCATAAACAAATTTAATTATAGTACATACAAGTACCTCAAAAAGTGATTTTTTTACAAAAAGATGTTGTAACTATAGTCAAAAATAAGGTTATAAAAGTTTAGGTTTTAATATAAAAGTGCCAATTTTTTTCATTACTAATGGACGAATGGGTCCCAAACTCCCGGTTCCGACTGTCCCTGTTGCATAGTAATATAGAAATATATAATTTTGTCTTTATATTTTTTAATATTTTTTTTTAATACAAAGAGTGCTTATATGTATTATATATTTTGCAGGAAGTTAAAACTAAAACCATCTATTTGTCCTGGAGCCGGTGATAGCAGATACATCAGACTAGTAACTATATACTGCTTTTAACTATAAACTTAATAATAGTATATTGTTTATGCAGTGGAGTACCAGAGATTTTTCAACGGTGGGTGGGGCCGGTGGGGGCTACACAAAGTAAAGCAGAATTTGATATCCGTTACCTAGGTAGTATAAGCTTATACTAGGTCGTTATTACTATGTAATAGCGTAATAACCTCTACAAATAATTATTGATAACACCTACCAACATAAAATGTTTCTTCAAAACCGTTTTCAGCAATACAATATGGTTTGTACTTTGCTTTTCAGTGTCCCAGATTTGTTTCAAAACAGGGCTAATGAAGGGGCAGGGGGCTGAAGCCCTCATAGCCCCTTGGATACCTCACTGTGTATATTTATATAATCAGTATGTACACGCTAATACACCTATAAAGTCTAATTGTATAGAAATACAAAAAAAATTAAATTAAATTTTTTTTTAATTGTAATACCTAGTAGTGGTTCCAAAACTTTAGAATTATGATTAAATTATGTATGTACCTATATGTATATTTGTATATTTCAATATTTGTATTGACTGTTGGCTGCTTTTGTTTACAGATTGGTATTCCCGCTCTTGGATTCTCTCCAATGATGTACACACCTGTGCTTTTACACGATCACGATGAATATTTGAATGAAAATACATTTTTGAACGGAATTAATATTTATTATAATATAATCAAGGGTTTAGCAACTGCATAAAATGTGCTATTCATATTATACGTAATAAAAATACTCGATTATTGAAAAAGCTACAATTTATAATTATTATTGTTTGAATAAAATTTTACTTCATTAAAAAATATAATTTTTATAATCTGTTAAAATTCAACTTTTGGGTACCTATATACTAATAGAATTATTCTTAACCCCTACGTATATATTTATGATGCCTATGCCCTATCATAAGAGTGCGCATGGGGGGGGGGTTCCGGGTATGCCATGTCATCCCCTGTAGTTTGCAGTGTTGTCATCATAATCAAAGTTTTTAGTTGTAAATGGTTTGATTAGTATCACGAATTTAGATAGTATCATAATATCATTAGTTCATGATAAGAATTTAAAAATTTTTTTTATTTTTTCTTATAAAAATATTGTGATATTGTGAGTGTACTAAAAAGTCTGTGCTGCAAACATATGATGCCTAAGTATATCGGAGGATCAAATTAACGAAATACACTCATAATTTCAAATACGTTAAATGTTAAAAGTTGTTGAAAGTATTTATTTAACAATTTAACATAATGCTAAGCCATTAAAAAAGTATACATTTTTTTTTTTTTATAATTTTTTTATGTTTTACTTTTAGAACATCCATTTTTAATTCCTTATTCCGAAACAGCATTTTTTTTGGAGTATACTTTAAAGTTTGATATATAAAAATAGAATTTCGGACGAGCAGTTTGAGTTCAACGTTATTCTTTTAAGTATATTTCAAAATGTTGATAAACTGAATGGAGTGATACAGTAGTACCCCGCGAAATGTTGTTTAACCCTCATTAAACTTGTTCTTAAAAATCTAAGCTTTCTAATTCTAAACTCAGAAAATTATCAACATAACATATCCAGTATGTATATATTGTAATTTATTTCGATCATATAGAATCTATTATTTAATTATAATTATAGCTCATAAAATCTTATAATAGTTTTAGGTATATTCAAATATTCTTGTAGGCTGTGCGGTTATTAGTAAATAATCCGTCAAATTAGATTTCTACCAGATGCGCATAGTTTTAATAATCTATAACAGTTTTTGAGTCCAGTACTCAGGTCTCAGAGGACTACAAAATTTAAATTATAGTTGAACGTGTTTTATAGTACATTCTGGCGTACAAACAATAGACTAGACAACATTATTGTAGTGTATAAATAGGTCAGGTTCGACAGTCGACTGCAGAGCACAATTTGGCCATTGAGTATAGATGTGTAAATGTATAATATACAATATACATACCTTTAATATAGTAATATATTATGTTTACACCTTGATGATGGCTTGACCTTTACACGGGTCACGGCGTAGTTGCCAAAGTCCATGTATTGATACCTATATAGAACGTATAGGTATAGGTGTTCACAATGTATAAATATACTTGTCTATAGTCTATTGTCGGAATGTAAAAGTGATTTTTTTCATTGCCATGCATATAGACATATGAGTATAAATATAAATATTTGGCTTTATAATATTATAGATTAAAAGATTAAACGCTTATAGCTTATAGATATATACAAGCTTTTACACCCTTAAAAATTCAATTTAATCATCACCTATAGGTATCATATTAATGTTATTAAATATAATGTACCAACATTATATTATTTGTCTTTATTGGTCAATAAATGAAAGTATTTTGAATTGTTTGTATTATAAATTATTCCTAACTTATTTACTTAATTAAACTTTTTAGTAATGATAGAACATTAGAACATTGGTACCTATATTTAATTAATGTAGGTATACGTTACTGTCGTCACAACCTTATGTAGTACCTATAAATGTATTGTTACTTATTGGCTATTCTATGTATAGATGGAGGTAATGCGTATTGGAATGTTTATTAGAAAAGCTATTTCCAACTTCCAATATCTATACCTTTAATGAGTGCCACGAGACACAATTTTGGTTCTCAACTAGATTTTTATGTCTATACACAATGATTTTAAAATTGTTTTCTATTGATAGGTATATAAAATTGAAACATATTTATGATATGTTTGTTTAAATATATTTTAGAAATAATAATAATTTTAAGTTTTCGCTATTCATATCAAAATATATTGCAGAATCTGAAAGGTTAGATTAGGCCAGCTTAAATTTCGGCAGCCTTATACATAAATTAAACCACTAGTAACATACCATTCAGCGTAATATTCGGCATAAGCCCCCTACCAATATTTTAACAGCTCCACCAAATATATAATAGATTAATTCATAATCATCACGTAAAATATTTTCTTTAATGAGACAAATATAGAAAACCTATTATATTATACTTCTTAAAAGTACGAGTATAGATGTAGTTGCACCAGTCAAGACTGTAAGTAACACAAAATTGGATATTCTTAATAGTCGTCAATGTACCTATTAAATGACTATAAATATACATAAATATATATATATATATATATAAATTTACTATTTATTGAATATTGATGAGTGGTGATATATTGAAAATATATAGAATTTAAAAGATACATAATTTGTATCAAACTAAAATTTAAATAAACTATTATAATACAAATATATTTGTGTACATTTATATTTATTATTTATACTATGAATTATTATACTTGGAAGTATACAAACTTAGGGAATATGGGGGAAATGTTTACACAAATTTCATAAAGTGCGATATCACTATAATAATTTTTTTTATTTATTCTCATTATTTTTAAAAAAAATAATTGTAATAAATGATTTATTTACATTTTACACCATAATCAAACACTTGATCAGTATAGGTATGATCTTGTGCATACCAAACTTTTAATAAATTAATAATTGTTACTATATGGACTTTAAACAGATAGTACTTTATAAGCTGCAATCCCAGACAAAAAGTCCATTTTGAAAAAAGTTGGACAATAAGTCCGAAAATACCAAATATTCTATTTTTATTGTTAATTATATAATTTATTATAAAGGTAAATACTAAATACATTATGTACAAGGTACAACTAATATTCATTTAAAATATGTAATTCATTTTAAAAATCTAATAATTAATCTGGTAATTTTAATTTAGTACAGTTGTGGACCATTAGGTAAACAAATATATACAAATAATTAGTAATAATGAATTGGCAATAGAATAATTTTAAAATCGCATAGGTGATAGGTCATTGTTAGTGAAAACGTAATTTATGTTAAATGTGTATTATTATTGTAAAGTGATCGTTTGAATTGACTATTTTTTTTAAAAGTCATCTTACTATAAATGATTATATTATTGTTATTGTACTATTATGTTTGTATAGTAAACTGTTGATAAGTATAAATAATTGTAATCAAATTCAAATAAAATATAATATTAATATAATAAATAATAACACTTTTTTAATTAATATTAATTATACACGAAATACCTACATACAAGATGATTTACCAACCATGCTCACCCCTATGTTTTCCTTTAATAATGAATTGATTTAGTCTTGAAATTTTTGTACTACTTAAGGAGTATTCTGTGGTGATACAAACATCTGTATTTTGAACGAGCCCCCCTTTTACTGTAAATTACTTAGTGGATATATTTTTTGAAAATTTTGGTGTAGGTATGTCGTATGTACCACATTCAAAATTCGAATGAGTAGTTCAGAAATTACGCTTACCAACCAAGTAAATACATTAAGCCGATAACAACTTCCATAGAAATTACAGTTTTTCTCTATTTTTTTTTATTTTTTTCTTTGCCTACCTAGTACTATGCATTTTGAACTTTTATCCCTTAAAAGTACCTACCAGATTAATTTACCTAACCAGTAACTATAAAAGGTATCGAAGTTTAAAATCGAAACACATACATACATGCAACACGAAACAAATAAAGTCGCATTATTGTAAAATCAATCAAAATCGCCCATCTGTGTCTAAGCATTTTTTTTTTACATTCCTTTTATAGAATATATACAATCTGTATTCTGTAATGGTATTTACAACAAGCATATGTGCGTAATAGATGATATGATATATGATATTTAACATGAGGAAAGAAATCAACCAGCAGCAACACTCAAATTTTTTTTAGAGCATTATATGATATTGAATTGTATGAATCAAATTGGTTTTAAAAATTGTATCAAATTAACTGAATGCCGTTTTAAAGTACCAAAATTAATTATGGCAACACTAGTAAAAACAATGAAAGTATTTATAAAGTAAAATAAAATACATTAGCTGTTGGGTCATCTATTTATGGATTGCAGTGCTGAGTATAGAGTTGCATATAATATAGACTATAGTGCCTACGGCCCACCCGACCGTTGTCTATCGTTCGCCTATAATAGCGGCGCTCGACATTCCAGTATTCCACCGTCTCGCTGAAAACGAGTCAATGAAATGTTTTCATTGAATACCAAACAGAAAAATGTATTTTCAAAGGACACCTGTAGGTAGGTATTAAGTATATGTATTACTAAAAGTACATTATGGTCCGATTGAAGATTGCCTAAATAGCTGCAGGCATACTCAGTGCTCACTCATTTCCGAGACAGTTTTTTCTGACCGTTGCACTATTATTATTATTATATAGATTGCTCAGTTTTATGTTCATGGTAGTCCTGTTTTTTAACCAAACAACAAATTTTATTTTCAAATAATACAATCGAGTATTAGTTATTCACGTCATAATTGACCACGATTAGAAATTCATTTTAAAACATCGGTTTACTGGGTAGGTACAGATTTGTTACTTTGAGACTTCGAATTCCGGTTAATCGGCATGCAGCAAAAGCTTTACACCGGTTTAAATGGGAATTCGTGGTCAAAAAATGAAAATTGGACAACGGTAATTTATTAATCAGCTAAGAACAGTGCATTTCACACCGGTTTGCGCTGTCAAATTTCTGACAAGATATCTGGCAGTGGTAACACGGTATACAAATTTCGAAGATACGTTAGTAGGTCTGAGGTCACACAGAAAAATCATTAAATTCTTTCATTCTTTCACCAAGGAAGGGAATTGCCAATGTTTTTTCATCAAAAATTAGGAATTCTTAAGTTTGATGTAAGTTTTAAATCATGTAAAATAATAATAATTACAATTCTTCACATCTCCAAGACTACAAAATCGTTTTATAAGATATGCAAATTGCAAGTGCAACAAAAGTCCGTGCTCTTATGCACTAAAATATATTAAAATAATGATGAACAATAAATAATAGGTAATTAATATTCGTACTTCGTTTCGTTAATACTTGATATTATATTGTTTCTATATAAATTACGTCAAAATGGTGATAAGAGGATCGTGGTCTTAAAAAAACGACAGATGATAACGGTAGGTAATGATAACAGAAATAGGGATATTAATAATTGCGCGGGCCGCGGCCGCCCACTGACGAATTACGAGTGACTGGCGTAGCGCGGAGAGTGGACACGCTCTGTCGTCGGACACGGTATGACGAAATAAAATGTATTTTATCATGGTCGGACTCGGACAGTAATAATCCCGAATTACGAGTTACAGCTGAGTAAAACGAGTATAGTGAAAACAGCGATCAGTAGTGACCCTTGTGTGCCACTGACTAGGCGCCAGCTCGATGTTAGTAGTCTGTCTTTTTCATCAGTTGGTCGTTAACCGCATTCCTGTGTCACGGGCGGCAGAGGAATGTCTGTAAATCACGTATTATACTATTACATAATATATAATAATATATGTGTACGTGTACAGGAGAGAACAAGATCGGTGTTCTTTTAGAATCGACGGCAGCTGCTATCGTAAGTGCGTGATAACAACGCGACCAAACGAATGAATATTATAATAGTAATATAATTTGTAGGACTTAAGTGGGCAATAAATATTAAATTATACTACTACCAGTCACCTCTATGACACACACTTAATTTAATATATTATACATTTAGTGTTATGTGCGAATTGGCATTTGGCAAAAGGAATTAGTGTCAAACCCATAAATACATACACACAGTGGTTGCTATATTATATTATTTTAAACAATTTTTGACGCAGTGGTGTCTGTATAACTATATACATAAAACAGTATACACTATAATTACAGGTAAGTCATGCACCGAAATATTTCATATTCAAGTCATGTTTAATTTGATATTATTAAGATTTATAATAATTTTTTTTTTTTTTAGGTAGTTTTTAAATGTTCATGTATATTATTGTATGAAATGTATGAAATGTTAACATTTCTCGCTTAAAAGTTTTTGGTATTAATAAATTGGCCTGTACCACTTGCCGGGTGTTTACCCAATTGCTACTATCCTGCAGTAGACTTCCTTTATTTTAAAACTATTTGTTAAAGCTTAATTTTAATGACGGACTATGGAAGCGAAACTATGCTGTTGTGATCTAATGACCTGGATTTGATTATTGTGATGTTGGGTGTGTTCTTGTTTGTTTTAATTACAGTTGAAAATCATTGCCGAGTTCTACATTTTATTAAATTATAGGTTTAATTAATATATTCTTTGTCATTCACATTTGTTATACAGGCAAACACAAAGTGCTGACTTGTGTTATGATCAATAATGGAATACAATCGTTCAACCTACTAATCTATAATTTAAAACATAATATAATAATAATATCATGGTGAGAATATTTTTTGAATGCCACAATATCAATATCGTATTTTTTTAAATTTTTTTTAACAAACAATTTTTCATACTTAATTATAATACACTAAACATATAACATTAACATTTAAAATTTAGTTTTGAGAAATTTAAGTGTATTTTGGAATAGCTTTCACTTAATCTTATTATTCAAATTTTATAATTCCACTTAATTAGCACAGACAAAACTCTAAATTCCATGATTAATTTGTCTAACCAAAGCCATCACATAACTATATTTGCTTTATTTACGGTATAATAACTAAAACTAAATTGTATGCATATAAGTATAGCTATCTCTTTTGGAAAAAAATTAAGAGCAATCCAAGCAAAATTATGATCGGTCATTTTTTTGTGAAGGCTATAATTAAGTTGTATTCATTAAATTATAATAAGTAATAAACATTTTAAATTAGTTGGTACAATTTAATTAATCTTAATTTTAAACATTGTACTGACCTGCTGTACTTTTACCTTGGTATGAAATTAAACTAATATAATAGTTAATAATAGTTAATCATGTATGTTTGAAATTTGTTTTGTTAAATTAATTATATATTTATTTTTGTATTCTTGCTGGCAACATATTTTCTTAAATATTTATTATTAGTAATGGCCATGTTTGGGAATTTGGCTAGGTTTAAATCTTGTCTTAAGGTTACATTTAATAATTTGTATACAAAGTTAAAATTGTAGTTATTTTTGTAAGTATTTTAATTTTTAAGTGAAAAAAAATATTATTGGCTAAATATTAATTCTTAAGAAATACATTTCCAAGAAATCAATAGGTTGGAATATAATTTTTATATCTTCAAATAATTTTAGGCTATAGTTTAATGTATTATCAATGGTACAAAAGTGCTAAAGCCTAAAAATATATTTAAGTTTTTTTAAAAAAATGCTGTTCAGTTATTTTATTTTTATGAGTAAATACTAAAAAATTTATGAATTATCGATATTATAATATACTAGTATTTTTCAGTATTTAAAGTAGGTAAACATATTAAAAAGAGAATACAAATAAATTGTGTTTTTTGTGGAAGTTAAGACTCGCGGTGTATAATTATTTTTAACAATACATGTTAATTACTGATTAAACAACATAAGTATTAAATGAGTTTTAAGTTATTTTTTATCTTTATAAAATAGAACATATTTTTTAATCTTTAATAGTTTTTAATGCATGTTAATCCAAACCTAATTATCTGTAAAGAAATGTATTAACAACAGACAATATTAGGTACCTATTAAACAGTTTTATGATAATGGTTATTTTATTTAAGTAATATTTATTAAGTTTATTTCATGATAATATAGGCTGAATTTTTGAAAATAAAAAGGAGAAAAATGTCTTCCAGTAAAGATGGTGATGAAAACGAAGCTGTAACTAATTTCCGAGAATATTTACGTATTCCCACAGTTCACCCTGATGTTGATTATAGTATGTACATTTTATTTTAATTATAGTAGTAAATATGTAAAAACAAAAAAATATTGTTATTTCCCGCAGGTAAATGTGTGGAATTTCTATTGCGTCAAGCACAAAGCTTAAATCTGCCATCAAATATTTATTATATGGCTCCTGGCAAACCAATAGTAGTAATAACATGGCTTGGACAAAAACCAGAACTTCCTTCTATACTACTTAACTCTCATACGGATGTTGTTCCAGTTTATTCCGTAAATATGATTAAATTATAAATTCTTTTAGCTATCACCTACCATTAAAGAACAATTTTTTATTTTTATTTTTAAGTTTAATTATTAATTAGTCATTGTACTTAAGGAAACACTTTTTTTAGGAAAATAAGTATCAAAATGTATTGTATATTTTTATAATAATAATAATTTAATTTAAAAAAAAGGTATTTATATATCTAGAAAAGCTCTTTACGTTTACTATTTAGAATATATAATGTAGTGGAATTACATAATTTTCTTGTTTTTGTATATAGGAATTTTGGACTCACGATCCATTTTCTGCACATAAAGATAAAAATGGAAACATTTACGCTAGAGGAGCACAAGATATGAAATGCGTTGGAATTCAATACATAGAAACAATACGGAAATATTTAAAAGATAAATTAGTTTTTGATAGGACTATACACATGTTGTTTGTGCCTGGTTTGTGTATTTTTAATTTTGTACTTACATTATGACAATGAGTTTTATTGAAATTATGTTTTAGATGAAGAAACAGGAGGACATTTAGGAATGAAATTGTTTGTTGGTTCACCTGAATTTGCTTCATTAAATGTGGGTTTTGCATTAGATGAAGGATTAGCTAGTAACGATGATAGTTTCAGTATATATTATGGAGAACGAACTCTATGGCGTTAGTAATTTCAAACAGTTTTATGTTAATTTTTATTAAAATTTAATTTTTGTTTATTGATAGATCTCCAAATAAAATGTACTGGTACACCTGGACATGGGTCTCTATTACATGAAAATACAGCTGGAGAAAAGTTGCATTATGTCATTAACAAGTTTATGAATTGGAGGGAACATGAAAAATTAAGAATGAAGAGTTGTAAATTGGGTCCTGGAGATATCACATCAATAAATTTAACGATGGTAAATGGAGGATGTCAAATTAATGTAGTGCCACCAGACTTGACAGTTAGTTTTGATGTACGACTGAGTATTGCAGTAGATGTTATGACAATAGAAGAAACTGTTAGAAAATGGTGTGAGGAAGCTGGTGAAGGTGTAACTTTGGAGTTTATCGCTAAAAGCCCATACATTCAACCTACAATAATTGGACCAGAAAACCCTTGGTGGGTTACATTTAAAAATGAATGTGATAAAATGTGAGTATTAAAATTGAATTATTTAATAATTAAATATTACTTATTAGTTCAATAATTCCATGAATATTTTCCTCTATTTATAATTTATTTTACCTAGCTTGTAATACAATTTAAAAAAATTTTAAACTGGATACTGAAATGTAATACAATATCGGTGGTTTATTGCTTAAGGTATTGATGTTTACTCATTAAAGTAATTTATTAATCAACCGTTCAAAATAAGAACAGAGTATAGTTTTATTATTTTAAAGTGGCAATAACATAAGTTGTTAAATTATATCAAACAATTATTTTGATGAGAAACTAATTTTTCTTTTTCTTTAAGGAATTTGAAAACAAAAACGTATATATTTCCTGGCGCAACAGATAGTAGATATATTAGAGAGGTATTTATACAATATATTACTGAAATGTTTAAGAGGATATTGTACCTGCATGTATTGTCTCTGTTCAACTAACACATAACAAACCAAAATAAATATTCAGCAGTTTCAATCCTGTGTTGTTAGCTTATGGCCATTTGTTAAAATCCAACAAGATAACACAGGTAATATTCTTATTTTTAAGTTTGGTAATAGGTCAAAATTCACTCTAATATTAAAACGAACACAAAATTGGAATTGCTGAACATTAATTTTTAGTATGTTAGTGAGACTGAAACAACACATGCAGGTACAATATTTTCTTGATAATATATATACTATAAAATTAAAATGCTATTAAATCATTTCACCTAACTACATTTTTTTTCAAAATAAGTTTTTAGTAAATACAGATTTATTCAGATTTTCTATAAAAAAGACTGCTGTACTAGACATCAATTAAACATAATTGTGCTTATTAAAAGTTTAAATTACTTAATCAATATTAATTAATTTTTTTTAATTTCAGATTGGTATTCCAGCTTTGGGATTTTCACCAATAAATAATACTCCTATTCTTTTGCATGATCATGATGATTTTTTGAATGAGAAGACATTCCTGGATGGCATAGATATTTATTATAATATTATCAAAAGCCTTGCATCTATTTGAGTTACATTTTTTTATTTATCTTAATATGTTAATTAATTTTAATGATGAAAAGTTACAATAATTGTTATTAATTATAAGAATATTAAACTCGAGATTTTACTTTATAAGAAAAAAAAACAATTTGGGTTTAAAAATTTTAAATTTAGTCCTACTTATTTTGATGAAATTTAATTTTTGTTAAAAATGTGATTTATTTAAATAATATACAGTAAACTCTTGCAAGTGCAATACTCTGGTATTTTCAGTAACCCAGCTAAATTTTTTAATTTTTTTGTTTCAACAGCCATAAATCAGAAGAAAACGAAAGCTTTTGCAAGGGATATTTTGGTAAATAAACGACTAAAAAAAAAAATTTAAAAGCATTATTTCAAACCAAAAAAAAACTGATAATTTTTATTTTGATGTGAACCTCCAATGATTGAGTGTTTATGTTAATCTGGTAGTACTCTGGTTTGATATCTGCCAGATTCTACTGTATAGTAAATGTATCATTCTTTATGAAATTAAGATGTATTTACTAAGTAATAAATAGTAAATCTATAAATTATAAATTTAATATTGTTCTATTAGTTCTTTATAAATTGAGTTATAAACTTGTTGGTGTTTTTATGTTTTAATAAATTGTTATATTTTTGTTCAAAATATGTTATTGATAAACTATTTGTTTTTAAACTGAAATTATGCATAACTATTGCATAAAATATTAAATTGTATTTTTCATGCACAAGTAATACCCAAACATTGTTTGATAAATTGATGTACAAATTATTCACCATATTTTATAACAGTTTATAATATCAATATACATCATAAACTTAATTTGGTTAGGCAACTTTAATAGTTTTGGCATATTATAAGACAACCGAAATTTCAAACAACTTGCAAAATAAAAATAGACATGGATGAATAATTTATAGTTATACACTCAATAAGGTTTTAAATACCTTATAACCAGGGGCAGATCCTGTGCTTTATTTTTTTTTTGTGGGAGGCAAATGAACAAAATAATTTACAACATACACACAATATCTCATAAATTTATATTTTATAGTTCACATTTTACAAAGGAAATTCTAAACATTGCTGTTATTTATTGGTTAACATAAATTTGTTTCATTTTTCTTTAAAAAAAAACTGATTTTTCATTCATTTTGAATAATTGTTTTTGAAATATATTTTATTAGTGCACAAAAAAACGTTGAACTTAAATGTTGGAAATGTACAATAAGTTACAACACATTACACATAGGACATCCAATGTAGGCACTAAAAATTGTCATTTGTAAATTTGTTGTGTCACAATGTCGATATATTCTAGTCAATACTCAATATTCACCAGAACTATGATAAAGAAACGTAATAAGTAATAACTAATGAGCTATTAAACTGATGAGGAATTTTCAGAATTGTAATTTTACGATAAACGCCCATATCGAAATTGAATTCTGTAATTCTAGAAATATGAATATCAAATTTACAACACACACTACTGCATTATAGTGGAAAAAACAGTCTAAAATAAAGGACACCTACAAAGCAATTGTGAGGGGGAGGAGCAAATGCGCCCACGACCCCACTGAATCCGCAACTGTCTAACATTAATATAAAATATGAAAATGGTTAAAAAAATATTTGTATTTGTACTTAAATATTTTTCTAAAGCAGTGTGAAATCGGCTGATTACTGGAAAAATGATTATACTGTGCTATATAACATAAAATGTTATCAGATACTGGTTGACTTAGTGCTTTAAAATATGGAATGAACAAGGACTGGTGAGAAGGATGTACACAACGGGCATTTAAGGTCTGAGAGCACATCCTGTAATGAATTAAATCTAGCATATTTATTTTTGTCTATCATAAATATTTCAACTTTCAATTTAGTGTGCAGAAAATAAGTGAATTCAAATAAACTGGTAGCAAGAGTAAAAATATAACGCTACTTGTTTACAAATATATGTTTTTATTCACTAACATTATTTAAAATTATAATTGATACTATAATATATCTACAATAAGTGAAATAAGTAAACCCCAGTTAATTATACTGTTGTCATTATTAAGCATAAAATTCATGAGTAGCAAAATACATTTATTTTAATACAGGGTGATTAACAAGCATGATCACTCCTTTATTTTTCTTCAATAATGCAGTTATTCAAAATCTGATTTTTAAATATACATTAAGACCATATTTTCAAATCTTTGTGATTTGTAAAACTTAAGGAGTGTGCTGTTGAGTTACAAACTTGTGTTTTTCAAATAAGAACACCCCTATTAAGCTATACATTTTACAGTAGATAATTTTTCTGAAATAGTCGACATATTAAAATTAAAATGTGTACTAGTTGTTTTTGAGTTATTCAACTTTGAGTTCTACGTATAAAAGGTCCATAGTAAGGGATATATAAGATAGGGTATATGGTGATTTGAATAATAATTTGTAAAATTGGCCTAAAGTATAGTGAATACAAGATCCAATTTTACGTTTATTTTATATTTATGTTAAACCAGTTTTAAGGACTATTATCCACAAATACAAACATTTTAATAACCAATAGATTACACATTCAAATTTTAAATGTGGTATATATTAATTTACAGTAAAATAAGTGGGTTCTCTTTTGATAAATAGTAGTACAATATTTAAAACCTTGAAAAAATTTTAAAATTTTAAAAATCAGAACTTGAATAAATTCATTAAAGAAAAATGGGGATGAGCATGCTTTATGTATCTCTCTGTATATTATTAAACTATGAAGTGATGCAATCATCAATTGTATTAAATATATTATATTTATTATATTAAATGTATTAAATACCATTATCTTTTATCATGTATATTTAGTATTTAAGTGAGATTATTTACTGTTGATCTATATACCAAAGAGTTATCAATTCATTATTAAATATTAAGTGATAGTTGCAAATCAAACACTGAGTGTTACTGAATGACTTAACATTAAATTCTGTCAAAAAAAAAGAAAATATTTTTTAAATTGTACATTGTTATACAAGTGTAAAAATAATTTTTGAAAATCTAAAAATGTCTTCAGCTTATCCACTTGAACATGAATCTGTGACAATATTTAGAGAATATCTACGAATACCAACAGTTCAACCAAATGTCAACTACAGTTTGTACTTTTAGTTTTCTTCTAAATATTATGATAACTATTGAATTCTTTAATGAGTCTATCATGTAAGTTAAATAAATGATGTAATTAAATATTATGAACAGATGAATGTATAAAGTTTCTGGAACGTCAAGCTCAAAGACTTGGTCTTCCATTAAAAGTTTTTTATATGACACCAGAAAAACCAGTTGTAATTATTACATGGGTAGGACAAAAATCTGAATTGCCATCTTTATTACTCACTTCTCATATGGATGTTGTTCCAGTATATCCTGTTAGTAAAAAATTTTTACTACCTATTTTCAAAGTTTATGTAGATGTTAGTTTAAAGATTAATTTTTTTAGGAGAAGTGGATATATGACCCATTTTCTGCACACAAAGATGAAAGTGGAAATATTTATGCTAGAGGTGCACAAGACATGAAATGTGTTGGTATTCAGTATTTAGAAACCATCAGAAAGTATATAACAGAAAAACTCAAATTGAAAAGAACCATACATATATGTTTTACACCAGGTAAATACAATAATTATATTGTTCTTGAAAATAAAATATTTGTTTTTGTAAATTTAGATGAAGAAATTGGAAGTAAATTTGGAATGGCTAAATTTGTAACAACTTCGGAGTTTGCAAAATTAAATGTTGGTTTTGCTCTGGATGAAGGAATAGCAACACCACATGAAGCTTTTGATGTATACTATTGTGAAAGAACTTCTTGGTGTAAGTTATTACAGTTTAGATATTACAATAAAATTTCTAAAAAAATTTTAATCTACTTTAAAATAAGAATTACATTTTTTTGTAGATTTAATTATAACTTGTACTGGCCAGACTGGACATGGTTCAATATTACATGAAAATACAGCCGGAGAAAAATTACAATTTATTATCAATAAATTTATGAATTGGAGAGAATATGAAAAGACTAAATTACAAAACAGTGATTTGGAACTTGGAGATGTGACAACTATAAACTTAACAATGATAAATGGGGGGTGTCAGATAAATGTTGTGCCAACTGAATTATCAGTTACTTTTGATATACGGTTAGCAATTGATGTAGACATTAAAAAAATGATGGAAACTGTAGAAGAATGGTGTCGTAGTGCTGGTCCAGGCGTTTACGTTCAGTTTAAGGACAACCCAATTCGTGTTAGACCAACTAAAGTTGATGATACTAATCCATGGTGGATTGCATTCAAGAATGAATGTGATAAAATGTATATTTAACTGTTTAAGACGTTTTAAGTATAAATAAGTTATATGCTTGAAATAAAATAAAATATTATTTCAGGGACATGAAAATCAATACTCGTATATTCCCCGCAGGAACAGATAGCAAATTTATAAGAAATGTAAAGTATAAGCACCTACATTTAATTTACAATATTATTATCTAACCTATGACATATTTTTTAATTTAATAGGTTGGTATACCAGCTTTGGGATTTTCCCCAATGAACCAAACAAAAACTTTATTGCATGATCATAATGAATTTCTTAATGAAAAAACATTTATCAGAGGTTTGGATATTTATTATAATATAATCAAAGGACTTACATCGGTTTGAAATTCTAATTATCAATTAGAATTGTATTTACTAATAATTAAACAATTGATTTTTAAAAAAAAAATGTATTAAAATAATAAAATATAAACAATGGTTTGAAAATCCACTAGTGATTTTGTCATACACATATTTAAATTTCTTACCTACCAACCAAACAAATATTCCAAAGTTTTTGTAACAATACCATTTGAAGTTGTAGCTGAAGGAGAGTTCTATTAAAAATCAAAGCAAGTTATCATTAAAGAATTATCATGGTAAAATTAGTTGGATCATAAATCAATGAAGAAACTTACATTTTGTCCTTGAATAGGCATAGGTTTTATGGCCATTGGTCTAATATTATTTCTTTTAGAAATTGAATCATTTGGACTTGAGAATTGTTGACCTAAAATTGGTGAACGCAGCGATTTTGATAAAATATCAGTACTTGGACCAGGATGTGAATCAATAGGGCTGATATTTTCATTTAAGATTGTCTAAAAAGTAATATTACATGTAGGTATGTATATGAAATGCATTAAATTAAAACTATTAAATAATAAAATATTTTACCTTATCATTACACGGAATAACTCCAATCATAGCTCCATTATTGGTTACATGACCATTAAACAATAGAGCACGGTGATAATCTGTAGAATCACTGAAACATATGTGAGCCCAATTTGGCCCTGCTTGTCTCACATCACAACAAGATACCATGTGTATAAATTTAGATAATATTTCATCTTTGTTCGAAACTGAATAGCCAAAAACAGTAATCCAACATCCCGCAGCAGCTTTTGGTTGTTCAAACAGATTGTTTTTATCAGAGTAAAATTGTTTGTTTTCTTTATTGTTACACCTGCATTAAAAAAACAGTTTGAATAAATATTATTGATAATTGCTGAAATTAAATTTAGAATATAATATTTACTGTTCTTCTCTATAGTCGGAAGTATTGATTGTATCAAATAAATCAATTGTCGGAGCTTTTGTTGGTTCATCATTGACTCTATTTAAGATAGGAGTGGAAGATCTGAAAAAGCAAAGACTCTGAAATGAAGTATTTAATAATTGTTGTTTAAAATGCTTACGGCTTATCACTTAGTTCATGATGAAAATTGCGCATTAAAAACGTAGTGTGTACATCTGAGGTGTGGCTACGATTTGCACGTAATGGAGACATGGTGCTAATGGAAACATTACCGATCGGCGATTGAGCACGTTCGCCCATCAAGTATCCAGGAAGATAGGTAGGTTTTTGTGGACTGTCGTGTGATGGTGATCCTAGAGCCATTGGTTCCATTTCGCACTTCTGCCGTTTGGAATGATGAACAATATAAGATTTTGCACAGCGATTTCCAATAATCTCCAAACGAATAGATATGAAAACCGATTGAGTTTTAAGTTTTTAACGGTATTGCTAGTTTATATGCCTTGCAGTGCAAAAAATAAACAGTAAATACCAGTTACGAATTCTTTAGGACTATCAACAAAAAAATTTCAAAATTAAAATGTTATGATTTACTGATAACAAAAAAATCACGACAGCTGCTGCGCCACAGCG